>NC_084530.1:777184-852184 GCF_024500275.1 Phycodurus eques
AGTAGAACTCTGCCCTTTATACTAGTTACAGGCAGTTTTTTTCATCCAAAAGCTTTTTTGGGAGTTTTACACACATTTGCAGTTTTTTATTGCTTAAAAACGCTTCCCAGCGCCTGCTGTACACGTTTTCTATTTTGACTCATAACTTCAAAAAGGATGCTTTCCCACTAAAATCTCTGGCTATTTAGAGTAGAACTCTGCCCTTTATACTAGTTACAGGCAGTTTTTTTCATCCAAAAGCTTTTTTTGGAGTTTTACACACATTTGCAGTTTTTTATTGCTTAAAAACGCTTCCCAGCGCCTGGCTGTACACGTTTTCTATTTTGACTCATAACTTCAAAAAGGATGCTTTCCCACTAAAATCTCTGGCTATTTAGAGTAGAACTCTGCCCTTTATACTAGTTACAGGCAGTTTTTTTCATCCAAAAGCTTTTGTTGGAGTTTTACACACATTTGCAGTTTTTTATTGCTTAAAAACGCTTCCCAGCGCCTGGCTGTACACGTTTTCTATTTTGACTCATAACTTCAAAAAGGATGCTTTCCCACTAAAATCTCTGGCTATTTAGAGTAGAACTCTGCCCTTTATACTAGTTACAGGCAGTTTTTTTCATCCAAAAGCTTTTTTTGGAGTTTTACACACATTTGCAGTTTTTTATTGCTTAAAAACGCTTCCCAGCGCCTGCGCTGTACACTTTTTTTATTTTGACTCATAACTTCAAAAAGGATGCTTTCCCACTAAAATCTCTGGCTATTTAGAGTAGAACTCTGCCCTTTATACTAGTTACAGGCAGTTTTTTTCATCCAAAAGCTTTTGTTGGAGTTTTACACACATTTGCAGTTTTTTATTGCTTAAAAACGCTTCCCAGCGCCTGCTGTACACGTTTTCTATTTTGACTCATAACTTCAAAAAGGATGCTTTCCCACTAAAATCTCTGGCTATTTAGAGTAGAACTCTGCCCTTTATACTAGTTACAGGCAGTTTTTTTCATCCAAAAGCTTTTTTTGGAGTTTTACACACATTTGCAGTTTTTTATTGCTTAAAAACGCTTCCCAGCGCCTGGCTGTACACTTTTTTCTATTTTGACTCATAACTTCAAAAAGGATGCTTTCCCACTAAAATCTCTGGCTATTTAGAGTAGAACTCTGCCCTTTATACTAGTTACAGGCAGTTTTTTTCATCCAAAAGCTTTTGTTGGAGTTTTACACACATTTGCAGTTTTTTATTGCTTAAAAACGCTTCCCAGCGCCTGCTGTACACGTTTTCTATTTTGACTCATAACTTCAAAAAGGATGCTTTCCCACTAAAATCTCTGGCTATTTAGAGTAGAACTCTGCCCTTTATACTAGTTACAGGCAGTTTTTTTCATCCAAAAGCTTTTTTTGGAGTTTTACACACATTTGCAGTTTTTTATTGCTTAAAAACGCTTCCCAGCGCCTGGCTGTACACTTTTTCTATTTTGACTCATAACTTCAAAAAGGATGCTTTCCCACTAAAATCTCTGGCTATTTAGAGTAGAACTCTGCCCTTTATACTAGTTACAGGCAGTTTTTTTCATCCAAAAGCTTTTTTTGGAGTTTTACACACATTTGCAGTTTTTTATTGCTTAAAAACGCTTCCCAGCGCCTGGCTGTACACGTTTTCTATTTTGACTCATAACTTCAAAAAGGATGCTTTCCCACTAAAATCTCTGGCTATTTAGAGTAGAACTCTGCCCTTTATACTAGTTACAGGCAGTTTTTTTCATCCAAAAGCTTTTTTTGGAGTTTTACACACATTTGCAGTTTTTTATTGCTTAAAAACGCTTCCCAGCGCCTGCTGTACACGTTTTCTATTTTGACTCATAACTTCAAAAAGGATGCTTTCCCACTAAAATCTCTGGCTATTTAGAGTAGAACTCTGCCCTTTATACTAGTTACAGGCAGTTTTTTTCATCCAAAAGCTTTTTTTGGAGTTTTACACACATTTGCAGTTTTTTATTGCTTAAAAACGCTTCCCAGCGCCTGGCTGTACACTTTTTCTATTTTGACTCATAACTTCAAAAAGGATGCTTTCCCACTAAAATCTCTGGCTATTTAGAGTAGAACTCTGCCCTTTATACTAGTTACAGGCAGTTTTTTTCATCCAAAAGCTTTGTTTGGAGTTTTACACACATTTGCAGTTTTTTATTGCTTAAAAACGCTTCCCAGCGCCTGCTGTACACGTTTTCTATTTTGACTCATAACTTCAAAAAGGATGCTTTCCCACTAAAATCTCTGGCTATTTAGAGTAGAACTCTGCCCTTTATACTAGTTACAGGCAGTTTTTTTCATCCAAAAGCTTTGTTTGGAGTTTTACACACATTTGCAGTTTTTTATTGCTTAAAAACGCTTCCCAGCGCCTGCTGTACACGTTTTCTATTTTGACTCATAACTTCAAAAAGGATGCTTTCCCACTAAAATCTCTGGCTATTTAGAGTAGAACTCTGCCCTTTATACTAGTTACAGGCAGTTTTTTTCATCCAAAAGCTTTTTTTGGAGTTTTACACACATTTGCAGTTTTTTATTGCTTAAAAACGCTTCCCAGCGCCTGGCTGTACACGTTTTTTATTTTGACTCATAACTTCAAAAAGGATGCTTTCCCACTAAAATCTCTGGCTATTTAGAGTAGAACTCTGCCCTTTATACTAGTTACAGGCAGTTTTTTTCATCCAAAAGCTTTTTTTGGAGTTTTACACACATTTGCAGTTTTTTATTGCTTAAAAACGCTTCCCAGCGCCTGGCTGTACACGTTTTCTATTTTGACTCATAACTTCAAAAAGGATGCTTTCCCACTAAAATCTCTGGCTATTTAGAGTAGAACTCTGCCCTTTATACTAGTTACAGGCAGTTTTTTTCATCCAAAAGCTTTTTTTGGAGTTTTACACACATTTGCAGTTTTTTATTGCTTAAAAACGCTTCCCAGCGCCTGCTGTACACGTTTTCTATTTTGACTCATAACTTCAAAAAGGATGCTTTCCCACTAAAATCTCTGGCTATTTAGAGTAGAACTCTGCCCTTTATACTAGTTACAGGCAGTTTTTTTCATCCAAAAGCTTTTTTTGGAGTTTTACACACATTTGCAGTTTTTTATTGCTTAAAAACGCTTCCCAGCGCCTGGCTGTACACGTTTTCTATTTTGACTCATAACTTCAAAAAGGATGCTTTCCCACTAAAATCTCTGGCTATTTAGAGTAGAACTCTGCCCTTTATACTAGTTACAGGCAGTTTTTTTCATCCAAAAGCTTTTTTTGGAGTTTTACACACATTTGCAGTTTTTTATTGCTTAAAAACGCTTCCCAGCGCCTGCTGTACACGTTTTCTATTTTGACTCATAACTTCAAAAAGGATGCTTTCCCACTAAAATCTCTGGCTATTTAGAGTAGAACTCTGCCCTTTATACTAGTTACAGGCAGTTTTTTTCATCCAAAAGCTTTTTTTGGAGTTTTACACACATTTGCAGTTTTTTATTGCTTAAAAACGCTTCCCAGCGCCTGGCTGTACACGTTTTCTATTTTGACTCATAACTTCAAAAAGGATGCTTTCCCACTAAAATCTCTGGCTATTTAGAGTAGAACTCTGCCCTTTATACTAGTTACAGGCAGTTTTTTTCATCCAAAAGCTTTTTTTGGAGTTTTACACACATTTGCAGTTTTTTATTGCTTAAAAACGCTTCCCAGCGCCTGGCTGTACACGTTTTCTATTTTGACTCATAACTTCAAAAAGGATGCTTTCCCACTAAAATCTCTGGCTATTTAGAGTAGAACTCTGCCCTTTATACTAGTTACAGGCAGTTTTTTTCATCCAAAAGCTTTTGTTGGAGTTTTACACACATTTGCAGTTTTTTATTGCTTAAAAACGCTTCCCAGCGCCTGCTGTACACGTTTTCTATTTTGACTCATAACTTCAAAAAGGATGCTTTCCCACTAAAATCTCTGGCTATTTAGAGTAGAACTCTGCCCTTTATACTAGTTACAGGCAGTTTTTTTCATCCAAAAGCTTTTTTTGGAGTTTTACACACATTTGCAGTTTTTTATTGCTTAAAAACGCTTCCCAGCGCCTGGCTGTACACTTTTTCTATTTTGACTCATAACTTCAAAAAGGATGCTTTCCCACTAAAATCTCTGGCTATTTAGAGTAGAACTCTGCCCTTTATACTAGTTACAGGCAGTTTTTTTCATCCAAAAGCTTTGTTGGAGTTTTACACACATTTGCAGTTTTTTATTGCTTAAAAACGCTTCCCAGCGCCTGCTGTACACGTTTTCTATTTTGACTCATAACTTCAAAAAGGATGCTTTCCCACTAAAATCTCTGGCTATTTAGAGTAGAACTCTGCCCTTTATACTAGTTACAGGCAGTTTTTTTCATCCAAAAGCTTTTTTTGGAGTTTTACACACATTTGCAGTTTTTTATTGCTTAAAAACGCTTCCCAGCGCCTGGCTGTACACGTTTTCTATTTTGACTCATAACTTCAAAAAGGATGCTTTCCCACTAAAATCTCTGGCTATTTAGAGTAGAACTCTGCCCTTTATACTAGTTACAGGCAGTTTTTTTCATCCAAAAGCTTTTTTTGGAGTTTTACACACATTTGCAGTTTTTTATTGCTTAAAAACGCTTCCCAGCGCCTGCTGTACACGTTTTCTATTTTGACTCATAACTTCAAAAAGGATGCTTTCCCACTAAAATCTCTGGCTATTTAGAGTAGAACTCTGCCCTTTATACTAGTTACAGGCAGTTTTTTTCATCCAAAAGCTTTTTTTGGAGTTTTACACACATTTGCAGTTTTTTATTGCTTAAAAACGCTTCCCAGCGCCTGCTGTACACGTTTTCTATTTTGACTCATAACTTCAAAAAGGATGCTTTCCCACTAAAATCTCTGGCTATTTAGAGTAGAACTCTGCCCTTTATACTAGTTACAGGCAGTTTTTTTCATCCAAAAGCTTTTTTTGGAGTTTTACACACATTTGCAGTTTTTTATTGCTTAAAAACGCTTCCCAGCGCCTGCTGTACACGTTTTCTATTTTGACTCATAACTTCAAAAAGGATGCTTTCCCACTAAAATCTCTGGCTATTTAGAGTAGAACTCTGCCCTTTATACTAGTTACAGGCAGTTTTTTTCATCCAAAAGCTTTTTTTGGAGTTTTACACACATTTGCAGTTTTTTATTGCTTAAAAACGCTTCCCAGCGCCTGGCTGTACACGTTTTTCTATTTTGACTCATAACTTCAAAAAGGATGCTTTCCCACTAAAATCTCTGGCTATTTAGAGTAGAACTCTGCCCTTTATACTAGTTACAGGCAGTTTTTTTCATCCAAAAGCTTTTGTTGGAGTTTTACACACATTTGCAGTTTTTTATTGCTTAAAAACGCTTCCCAGCGCCTGCTGTACACGTTTTCTATTTTGACTCATAACTTCAAAAAGGATGCTTTCCCACTAAAATCTCTGGCTATTTAGAGTAGAACTCTGCCCTTTATACTAGTTACAGGCAGTTTTTTTCATCCAAAAGCTTTTGTTGGAGTTTTACACACATTTGCAGTTTTTTATTGCTTAAAAACGCTTCCCAGCGCCTGCTGTACACGTTTTCTATTTTGACTCATAACTTCAAAAAGGATGCTTTCCCACTAAAATCTCTGGCTATTTAGAGTAGAACTCTGCCCTTTATACTAGTTACAGGCAGTTTTTTTCATCCAAAAGCTTTTTTGGGAGTTTTACACACATTTGCAGTTTTTTATTGCTTAAAAACGCTTCCCAGCGCCTGGCTGTACACGTTTTCTATTTTGACTCATAACTTCAAAAAGGATGCTTTCCCACTAAAATCTCTGGCTATTTAGAGTAGAACTCTGCCCTTTATACTAGTTACAGGCAGTTTTTTTCATCCAAAAGCTTTTGTTGGAGTTTTACACACATTTGCAGTTTTTTATTGCTTAAAAACGCTTCCCAGCGCCTGGCTGTACACGTTTTCTATTTTGACTCATAACTTCAAAAAGGATGCTTTCCCACTAAAATCTCTGGCTATTTAGAGTAGAACTCTGCCCTTTATACTAGTTACAGGCAGTTTTTTTCATCCAAAAGCTTTTTTTGGAGTTTTACACACATTTGCAGTTTTTTATTGCTTAAAAACGCTTCCCAGCGCCTGAGCTGTACACTTTTTTATTTTGACTCATAACTTCAAAAAGGATGCTTTCCCACTAAAATCTCTGGCTATTTAGAGTAGAACTCTGCCCTTTATACTAGTTACAGGCAGTTTTTTTCATCCAAAAGCTTTGGTTGGAGTTTTACACACATTTGCAGTTTTTTATTGCTTAAAAACGCTTCCCAGCGCCTGCTGTACACGTTTTCTATTTTGACTCATAACTTCAAAAAGGATGCTTTCCCACTAAAATCTCTGGCTATTTAGAGTAGAACTCTGCCCTTTATACTAGTTACAGGCAGTTTTTTTCATCCAAAAGCTTTTTTTGGAGTTTTACACACATTTGCAGTTTTTTATTGCTTAAAAACGCTTCCCAGCGCCTGGCTGTACACGTTTTTCTATTTTGACTCATAACTTCAAAAAGGATGCTTTCCCACTAAAATCTCTGGCTATTTAGAGTAGAACTCTGCCCTTTATACTAGTTACAGGCAGTTTTTTTCATCCAAAAGCTTTGGTTGGAGTTTTACACACATTTGCAGTTTTTTATTGCTTAAAAACGCTTCCCAGCGCCTGCTGTACACGTTTTCTATTTTGACTCATAACTTCAAAAAGGATGCTTTCCCACTAAAATCTCTGGCTATTTAGAGTAGAACTCTGCCCTTTATACTAGTTACAGGCAGTTTTTTTCATCCAAAAGCTTTTGTTGGAGTTTTACACACATTTGCAGTTTTTTATTGCTTAAAAACGCTTCCCAGCGCCTGGCTGTACACTTTTTCTATTTTGACTCATAACTTCAAAAAGGATGCTTTCCCACTAAAATCTCTGGCTATTTAGAGTAGAACTCTGCCCTTTATACTAGTTACAGGCAGTTTTTTTCATCCAAAAGCTTTGTTTGGAGTTTTACACACATTTGCAGTTTTTTATTGCTTAAAAACGCTTCCCAGCGCCTGCTGTACACGTTTTCTATTTTGACTCATAACTTCAAAAAGGATGCTTTCCCACTAAAATCTCTGGCTATTTAGAGTAGAACTCTGCCCTTTATACTAGTTACAGGCAGTTTTTTTCATCCAAAAGCTTTTGTTGGAGTTTTACACACATTTGCAGTTTTTTATTGCTTAAAAACGCTTCCCAGCGCCTGGCTGTACACTTTTTTTTATTTTGACTCATAACTTCAAAAAGGATGCTTTCCCACTAAAATCTCTGGCTATTTAGAGTAGAACTCTGCCCTTTATACTAGTTACAGGCAGTTTTTTTCATCCAAAAGCTTTGTTTGGAGTTTTACACACATTTGCAGTTTTTTATTGCTTAAAAACGCTTCCCAGCGCCTGGCTGTACACGTTTTCTATTTTGACTCATAACTTCAAAAAGGATGCTTTCCCACTAAAATCTCTGGCTATTTAGAGTAGAACTCTGCCCTTTATACTAGTTACAGGCAGTTTTTTTCATCCAAAAGCTTTGTTTGGAGTTTTACACACATTTGCAGTTTTTTATTGCTTAAAAACGCTTCCCAGCGCCTGGCTGTACACTTTTTTTTATTTTGACTCATAACTTCAAAAAGGATGCTTTCCCACTAAAATCTCTGGCTATTTAGAGTAGAACTCTGCCCTTTATACTAGTTACAGGCAGTTTTTTTCATCCAAAAGCTTTAGTTGGAGTTTTACACACATTTGCAGTTTTTTATTGCTTAAAAACGCTTCCCAGCGCCTGCTGTACACGTTTTCTATTTTGACTCATAACTTCAAAAAGGATGCTTTCCCACTAAAATCTCTGGCTATTTAGAGTAGAACTCTGCCCTTTATACTAGTTACAGGCAGTTTTTTTCATCCAAAAGCTTTTTTTGGAGTTTTACACACATTTGCAGTTTTTTATTGCTTAAAAACGCTTCCCAGCGCCTGGGCTGTACACTTTTTCTATTTTGACTCATAACTTCAAAAAGGATGCTTTCCCACTAAAATCTCTGGCTATTTAGAGTAGAACTCTGCCCTTTATACTAGTTACAGGCAGTTTTTTTCATCCAAAAGCTTTTTTTGGAGTTTTACACACATTTGCAGTTTTTTATTGCTTAAAAACGCTTCCCAGCGCCTGCTGTACACGTTTTCTATTTTGACTCATAACTTCAAAAAGGATGCTTTCCCACTAAAATCTCTGGCTATTTAGAGTAGAACTCTGCCCTTTATACTAGTTACAGGCAGTTTTTTTCATCCAAAAGCTTTGTTTGGAGTTTTACACACATTTGCAGTTTTTTATTGCTTAAAAACGCTTCCCAGCGCCTGCTGTACACGTTTTCTATTTTGACTCATAACTTCAAAAAGGATGCTTTCCCACTAAAATCTCTGGCTATTTAGAGTAGAACTCTGCCCTTTATACTAGTTACAGGCAGTTTTTTTCATCCAAAAGCTTTTTTTGGAGTTTTACACACATTTGCAGTTTTTTATTGCTTAAAAACGCTTCCCAGCGCCTGCTGTACACGTTTTCTATTTTGACTCATAACTTCAAAAAGGATGCTTTCCCACTAAAATCTCTGGCTATTTAGAGTAGAACTCTGCCCTTTATACTAGTTACAGGCAGTTTTTTTCATCCAAAAGCTTTTTTTGGAGTTTTACACACATTTGCAGTTTTTTATTGCTTAAAAACGCTTCCCAGCGCCTGGCTGTACACGTTTTTCTATTTTGACTCATAACTTCAAAAAGGATGCTTTCCCACTAAAATCTCTGGCTATTTAGAGTAGAACTCTGCCCTTTATACTAGTTACAGGCAGTTTTTTTCATCCAAAAGCTTTTTTTGGAGTTTTACACACATTTGCAGTTTTTTATTGCTTAAAAACGCTTCCCAGCGCCTGCTGTACACGTTTTCTATTTTGACTCATAACTTCAAAAAGGATGCTTTCCCACTAAAATCTCTGGCTATTTAGAGTAGAACTCTGCCCTTTATACTAGTTACAGGCAGTTTTTTTCATCCAAAAGCTTTTTTTGGAGTTTTACACACATTTGCAGTTTTTTATTGCTTAAAAACGCTTCCCAGCGCCTGCTGTACACGTTTTCTATTTTGACTCATAACTTCAAAAAGGATGCTTTCCCACTAAAATCTCTGGCTATTTAGAGTAGAACTCTGCCCTTTATACTAGTTACAGGCAGTTTTTTTCATCCAAAAGCTTTTTTTGGAGTTTTACACACATTTGCAGTTTTTTATTGCTTAAAAACGCTTCCCAGCGCCTGCTGTACACGTTTTCTATTTTGACTCATAACTTCAAAAAGGATGCTTTCCCACTAAAATCTCTGGCTATTTAGAGTAGAACTCTGCCCTTTATACTAGTTACAGGCAGTTTTTTTCATCCAAAAGCTTTTTTTGGAGTTTTACACACATTTGCAGTTTTTTATTGCTTAAAAACGCTTCCCAGCGCCTGCTGTACACGTTTTCTATTTTGACTCATAACTTCAAAAAGGATGCTTTCCCACTAAAATCTCTGGCTATTTAGAGTAGAACTCTGCCCTTTATACTAGTTACAGGCAGTTTTTTTCATCCAAAAGCTTTTTTTGGAGTTTTACACACATTTGCAGTTTTTTATTGCTTAAAAACGCTTCCCAGCGCCTGCTGTACACGTTTTTCTATTTTGACTCATAACTTCAAAAAGGATGCTTTCCCACTAAAATCTCTGGCTATTTAGAGTAGAACTCTGCCCTTTATACTAGTTACAGGCAGTTTTTTTCATCCAAAAGCTTTTTTTGGAGTTTTACACACATTTGCAGTTTTTTATTGCTTAAAAACGCTTCCCAGCGCCTGGCTGTACACGTTTTCTATTTTGACTCATAACTTCAAAAAGGATGCTTTCCCACTAAAATCTCTGGCTATTTAGAGTAGAACTCTGCCCTTTATACTAGTTACAGGCAGTTTTTTTCATCCAAAAGCTTTTGTTGGAGTTTTACACACATTTGCAGTTTTTTATTGCTTAAAAACGCTTCCCAGCGCCTGCTGTACACGTTTTCTATTTTGACTCATAACTTCAAAAAGGATGCTTTCCCACTAAAATCTCTGGCTATTTAGAGTAGAACTCTGCCCTTTATACTAGTTACAGGCAGTTTTTTTCATCCAAAAGCTTTTTTTGGAGTTTTACACACATTTGCAGTTTTTTATTGCTTAAAAACGCTTCCCAGCGCCTGCTGTACACGTTTTCTATTTTGACTCATAACTTCAAAAAGGATGCTTTCCCACTAAAATCTCTGGCTATTTAGAGTAGAACTCTGCCCTTTATACTAGTTACAGGCAGTTTTTTTCATCCAAAAGCTTTTTTTGGAGTTTTACACACATTTGCAGTTTTTTATTGCTTAAAAACGCTTCCCAGCGCCTGCTGTACACGTTTTCTATTTTGACTCATAACTTCAAAAAGGATGCTTTCCCACTAAAATCTCTGGCTATTTAGAGTAGAACTCTGCCCTTTATACTAGTTACAGGCAGTTTTTTTCATCCAAAAGCTTTTTTTGGAGTTTTACACACATTTGCAGTTTTTTATTGCTTAAAAACGCTTCCCAGCGCCTGCTGTACACGTTTTCTATTTTGACTCATAACTTCAAAAAGGATGCTTTCCCACTAAAATCTCTGGCTATTTAGAGTAGAACTCTGCCCTTTATACTAGTTACAGGCAGTTTTTTTCATCCAAAAGCTTTTTTTGGAGTTTTACACACATTTGCAGTTTTTTATTGCTTAAAAACGCTTCCCAGCGCCTGCTGTACACGTTTTCTATTTTGACTCATAACTTCAAAAAGGATGCTTTCCCACTAAAATCTCTGGCTATTTAGAGTAGAACTCTGCCCTTTATACTAGTTACAGGCAGTTTTTTTCATCCAAAAGCTTTTGTTGGAGTTTTACACACATTTGCAGTTTTTTATTGCTTAAAAACGCTTCCCAGCGCCTGCTGTACACGTTTTCTATTTTGACTCATAACTTCAAAAAGGATGCTTTCCCACTAAAATCTCTGGCTATTTAGAGTAGAACTCTGCCCTTTATACTAGTTACAGGCAGTTTTTTTCATCCAAAAGCTTTTTTTGGAGTTTTACACACATTTGCAGTTTTTTATTGCTTAAAAACGCTTCCCAGCGCCTGCTGTACACGTTTTCTATTTTGACTCATAACTTCAAAAAGGATGCTTTCCCACTAAAATCTCTGGCTATTTAGAGTAGAACTCTGCCCTTTATACTAGTTACAGGCAGTTTTTTTCATCCAAAAGCTTTTGTTGGAGTTTTACACACATTTGCAGTTTTTTATTGCTTAAAAACGCTTCCCAGCGCCTGCTGTACACGTTTTCTATTTTGACTCATAACTTCAAAAAGGATGCTTTCCCACTAAAATCTCTGGCTATTTAGAGTAGAACTCTGCCCTTTATACTAGTTACAGGCAGTTTTTTTCATCCAAAAGCTTTTTTTGGAGTTTTACACACATTTGCAGTTTTTTATTGCTTAAAAACGCTTCCCAGCGCCTGGCTGTACACGTTTTTCTATTTTGACTCATAACTTCAAAAAGGATGCTTTCCCACTAAAATCTCTGGCTATTTAGAGTAGAACTCTGCCCTTTATACTAGTTACAGGCAGTTTTTTTCATCCAAAAGCTTTTGTTGGAGTTTTACACACATTTGCAGTTTTTTATTGCTTAAAAACGCTTCCCAGCGCCTGCTGTACACGTTTTCTATTTTGACTCATAACTTCAAAAAGGATGCTTTCCCACTAAAATCTCTGGCTATTTAGAGTAGAACTCTGCCCTTTATACTAGTTACAGGCAGTTTTTTTCATCCAAAAGCTTTTGTTGGAGTTTTACACACATTTGCAGTTTTTTATTGCTTAAAAACGCTTCCCAGCGCCTGCTGTACACGTTTTCTATTTTGACTCATAACTTCAAAAAGGATGCTTTCCCACTAAAATCTCTGGCTATTTAGAGTAGAACTCTGCCCTTTATACTAGTTACAGGCAGTTTTTTTCATCCAAAAGCTTTGTTTGGAGTTTTACACACATTTGCAGTTTTTTATTGCTTAAAAACGCTTCCCAGCGCCTGCTGTACACGTTTTCTATTTTGACTCATAACTTCAAAAAGGATGCTTTCCCACTAAAATCTCTGGCTATTTAGAGTAGAACTCTGCCCTTTATACTAGTTACAGGCAGTTTTTTTCATCCAAAAGCTTTTGTTGGAGTTTTACACACATTTGCAGTTTTTTATTGCTTAAAAACGCTTCCCAGCGCCTGCTGTACACGTTTTCTATTTTGACTCATAACTTCAAAAAGGATGCTTTCCCACTAAAATCTCTGGCTATTTAGAGTAGAACTCTGCCCTTTATACTAGTTACAGGCAGTTTTTTTCATCCAAAAGCTTTTGTTGGAGTTTTACACACATTTGCAGTTTTTTATTGCTTAAAAACGCTTCCCAGCGCCTGCTGTACACGTTTTCTATTTTGACTCATAACTTCAAAAAGGATGCTTTCCCACTAAAATCTCTGGCTATTTAGAGTAGAACTCTGCCCTTTATACTAGTTACAGGCAGTTTTTTTCATCCAAAAGCTTTGTTTGGAGTTTTACACACATTTGCAGTTTTTTATTGCTTAAAAACGCTTCCCAGCGCCTGCTGTACACGTTTTTTATTTTGACTCATAACTTCAAAAAGGATGCTTTCCCACTAAAATCTCTGGCTATTTAGAGTAGAACTCTGCCCTTTATACTAGTTACAGGCAGTTTTTTTCATCCAAAAGCTTTGTTTGGAGTTTTACACACATTTGCAGTTTTTTATTGCTTAAAAACGCTTCCCAGCGCCTGCTGTACACGTTTTCTATTTTGACTCATAACTTCAAAAAGGATGCTTTCCCACTAAAATCTCTGGCTATTTAGAGTAGAACTCTGCCCTTTATACTAGTTACAGGCAGTTTTTTTCATCCAAAAGCTTTTGTTGGAGTTTTACACACATTTGCAGTTTTTTATTGCTTAAAAACGCTTCCCAGCGCCTGCTGTACACGTTTTCTATTTTGACTCATAACTTCAAAAAGGATGCTTTCCCACTAAAATCTCTGGCTATTTAGAGTAGAACTCTGCCCTTTATACTAGTTACAGGCAGTTTTTTTCATCCAAAAGCTTTTGTTGGAGTTTTACACACATTTGCAGTTTTTTATTGCTTAAAAACGCTTCCCAGCGCCTGGCTGTACACGTTTTCTATTTTGACTCATAACTTCAAAAAGGATGCTTTCCCACTAAAATCTCTGGCTATTTAGAGTAGAACTCTGCCCTTTATACTAGTTACAGGCAGTTTTTTTCATCCAAAAGCTTTGGTTGGAGTTTTACACACATTTGCAGTTTTTTATTGCTTAAAAACGCTTCCCAGCGCCTGCTGTACACGTTTTTCTATTTTGACTCATAACTTCAAAAAGGATGCTTTCCCACTAAAATCTCTGGCTATTTAGAGTAGAACTCTGCCCTTTATACTAGTTACAGGCAGTTTTTTTCATCCAAAAGCTTTTGTTGGAGTTTTACACACATTTGCAGTTTTTTATTGCTTAAAAACGCTTCCCAGCGCCTGCTGTACACGTTTTTCTATTTTGACTCATAACTTCAAAAAGGATGCTTTCCCACTAAAATCTCTGGCTATTTAGAGTAGAACTCTGCCCTTTATACTAGTTACAGGCAGTTTTTTTCATCCAAAAGCTTTTGTTGGAGTTTTACACACATTTGCAGTTTTTTATTGCTTAAAAACGCTTCCCAGCGCCTGCTGTACACGTTTTCTATTTTGACTCATAACTTCAAAAAGGATGCTTTCCCACTAAAATCTCTGGCTATTTAGAGTAGAACTCTGCCCTTTATACTAGTTACAGGCAGTTTTTTTCATCCAAAAGCTTTTGTTGGAGTTTTACACACATTTGCAGTTTTTTATTGCTTAAAAACGCTTCCCAGCGCCTGGCTGTACACTTTTTCTATTTTGACTCATAACTTCAAAAAGGATGCTTTCCCACTAAAATCTCTGGCTATTTAGAGTAGAACTCTGCCCTTTATACTAGTTACAGGCAGTTTTTTTCATCCAAAAGCTTTGGTTGGAGTTTTACACACATTTGCAGTTTTTTATTGCTTAAAAACGCTTCCCAGCGCCTGCTGTACACGTTTTCTATTTTGACTCATAACTTCAAAAAGGATGCTTTCCCACTAAAATCTCTGGCTATTTAGAGTAGAACTCTGCCCTTTATACTAGTTACAGGCAGTTTTTTTCATCCAAAAGCTTTGGTTGGAGTTTTACACACATTTGCAGTTTTTTATTGCTTAAAAACGCTTCCCAGCGCCTGCTGTACACGTTTTCTATTTTGACTCATAACTTCAAAAAGGATGCTTTCCCACTAAAATCTCTGGCTATTTAGAGTAGAACTCTGCCCTTTATACTAGTTACAGGCAGTTTTTTTCATCCAAAAGCTTTGGTTGGAGTTTTACACACATTTGCAGTTTTTTATTGCTTAAAAACGCTTCCCAGCGCCTGCTGTACACGTTTTCTATTTTGACTCATAACTTCAAAAAGGATGCTTTCCCACTAAAATCTCTGGCTATTTAGAGTAGAACTCTGCCCTTTATACTAGTTACAGGCAGTTTTTTTCATCCAAAAGCTTTGGTTGGAGTTTTACACACATTTGCAGTTTTTTATTGCTTAAAAACGCTTCCCAGCGCCTGGCTGTACACTTTTTCTATTTTGACTCATAACTTCAAAAAGGATGCTTTCCCACTAAAATCTCTGGCTATTTAGAGTAGAACTCTGCCCTTTATACTAGTTACAGGCAGTTTTTTTCATCCAAAAGCTTTGGTTGGAGTTTTACACACATTTGCAGTTTTTTATTGCTTAAAAACGCTTCCCAGCGCCTGCTGTACACGTTTTCTATTTTGACTCATAACTTCAAAAAGGATGCTTTCCCACTAAAATCTCTGGCTATTTAGAGTAGAACTCTGCCCTTTATACTAGTTACAGGCAGTTTTTTTCATCCAAAAGCTTTGGTTGGAGTTTTACACACATTTGCAGTTTTTTATTGCTTAAAAACGCTTCCCAGCGCCTGCTGTACACGTTTTCTATTTTGACTCATAACTTCAAAAAGGATGCTTTCCCACTAAAATCTCTGGCTATTTAGAGTAGAACTCTGCCCTTTATACTAGTTACAGGCAGTTTTTTTCATCCAAAAGCTTTGGTTGGAGTTTTACACACATTTGCAGTTTTTTATTGCTTAAAAACGCTTCCCAGCGCCTGCTGTACACGTTTTCTATTTTGACTCATAACTTCAAAAAGGATGCTTTCCCACTAAAATCTCTGGCTATTTAGAGTAGAACTCTGCCCTTTATACTAGTTACAGGCAGTTTTTTTCATCCAAAAGCTTTGGTTGGAGTTTTACACACATTTGCAGTTTTTTATTGCTTAAAAACGCTTCCCAGCGCCTGGCTGTACACGTTTTCTATTTTGACTCATAACTTCAAAAAGGATGCTTTCCCACTAAAATCTCTGGCTATTTAGAGTAGAACTCTGCCCTTTATACTAGTTACAGGCAGTTTTTTGCATCCAAAAGCTTTGGTTGGAGTTTTACACACATTTGCAGTTTTTTATTGCTTAAAAACGCTTCCCAGCGCCTGCTGTACACGTTTTCTATTTTGACTCATAACTTCAAAAAGGATGCTTTCCCACTAAAATCTCTGGCTATTTAGAGTAGAACTCTGCCCTTTATACTAGTTACAGGCAGTTTTTTGCATCCAAAAGCTTTGGTTGGAGTTTTACACACATTTGCAGTTTTTTATTGCTTAAAAACGCTTCCCAGCGCCTGGCTGTACACTTTTTCTATTTTGACTCATAACTTCAAAAAGGATGCTTTCCCACTAAAATCTCTGGCTATTTAGAGTAGAACTCTGCCCTTTATACTAGTTACAGGCAGTTTTTTTCATCCAAAAGCTTTGGTTGGAGTTTTACACACATTTGCAGTTTTTTATTGCTTAAAAACGCTTCCCAGCGCCTGCTGTACACGTTTTCTATTTTGACTCATAACTTCAAAAAGGATGCTTTCCCACTAAAATCTCTGGCTATTTAGAGTAGAACTCTGCCCTTTATACTAGTTACAGGCAGTTTTTTTCATCCAAAAGCTTTGGTTGGAGTTTTACACACATTTGCAGTTTTTTATTGCTTAAAAACGCTTCCCAGCGCCTGGCTGTACACTTTTTTTATTTTGACTCATAACTTCAAAAAGGATGCTTTCCCACTAAAATCTCTGGCTATTTAGAGTAGAACTCTGCCCTTTATACTAGTTACAGGCAGTTTTTTGCATCCAAAAGCTTTGGTTGGAGTTTTACACACATTTGCAGTTTTTTATTGCTTAAAAACGCTTCCCAGCGCCTGCTGTACACGTTTTCTATTTTGACTCATAACTTCAAAAAGGATGCTTTCCCACTAAAATCTCTGGCTATTTAGAGTAGAACTCTGCCCTTTATACTAGTTACAGGCAGTTTTTTGCATCCAAAAGCTTTGGTTGGAGTTTTACACACATTTGCAGTTTTTTATTGCTTAAAAACGCTTCCCAGCGCCTGGCTGTACACTTTTTTATTTTGACTCATAACTTCAAAAAGGATGCTTTCCCACTAAAATCTCTGGCTATTTAGAGTAGAACTCTGCCCTTTATACTAGTTACAGGCAGTTTTTTTCATCCAAAAGCTTTTGTTGGAGTTTTACACACATTTGCAGTTTTTTATTGCTTAAAAACGCTTCCCAGCGCCTGCTGTACACGTTTTCTATTTTGACTCATAACTTCAAAAAGGATGCTTTCCCACTAAAATCTCTGGCTATTTAGAGTAGAACTCTGCCCTTTATACTAGTTACAGGCAGTTTTTTTCATCCAAAAGCTTTTTTTGGAGTTTTACACACATTTGCAGTTTTTTATTGCTTAAAAACGCTTCCCAGCGCCTGGCTGTACACTTTTTTTATTTTGACTCATAACTTCAAAAAGGATGCTTTCCCACTAAAATCTCTGGCTATTTAGAGTAGAACTCTGCCCTTTATACTAGTTACAGGCAGTTTTTTTCATCCAAAAGCTTTTTTTGGAGTTTTACACACATTTGCAGTTTTTTATTGCTTAAAAACGCTTCCCAGCGCCTGCTGTACACGTTTTCTATTTTGACTCATAACTTCAAAAAGGATGCTTTCCCACTAAAATCTCTGGCTATTTAGAGTAGAACTCTGCCCTTTATACTAGTTACAGGCAGTTTTTTTCATCCAAAAGCTTTGGTTGGAGTTTTACACACATTTGCAGTTTTTTATTGCTTAAAAACGCTTCCCAGCGCCTGCTGTACACGTTTTCTATTTTGACTCATAACTTCAAAAAGGATGCTTTCCCACTAAAATCTCTGGCTATTTAGAGTAGAACTCTGCCCTTTATACTAGTTACAGGCAGTTTTTTTCATCCAAAAGCTTTTTTTGGAGTTTTACACACATTTGCAGTTTTTTATTGCTTAAAAACGCTTCCCAGCGCCTGGCTGTACACTTTTTTTATTTTGACTCATAACTTCAAAAAGGATGCTTTCCCACTAAAATCTCTGGCTATTTAGAGTAGAACTCTGCCCTTTATACTAGTTACAGGCAGTTTTTTTCATCCAAAAGCTTTGGTTGGAGTTTTACACACATTTGCAGTTTTTTATTGCTTAAAAACGCTTCCCAGCGCCTTGGCTGTACACTTTTTCTATTTTGACTCATAACTTCAAAAAGGATGCTTTCCCACTAAAATCTCTGGCTATTTAGAGTAGAACTCTGCCCTTTATACTAGTTACAGGCAGTTTTTTTCATCCAAAAGCTTTGGTTGGAGTTTTACACACATTTGCAGTTTTTTATTGCTTAAAAACGCTTCCCAGCGCCTGGCTGTACACGTTTTCTATTTTGACTCATAACTTCAAAAAAGGATGCTTTCCCACTAAAATCTCTGGCTATTTAGAGTAGAACTCTGCCCTTTATACTAGTTACAGGCAGTTTTTTTCATCCAAAAGCTTTGGTTGGAGTTTTACACACATTTGCAGTTTTTTATTGCTTAAAAACGCTTCCCAGCGCCTTGGCTGTACACTTTTTTTATTTTGACTCATAACTTCAAAAAGGATGCTTTCCCACTAAAATCTCTGGCTATTTAGAGTAGAACTCTGCCCTTTATACTAGTTACAGGCAGTTTTTTTCATCCAAAAGCTTTGGTTGGAGTTTTACACACATTTGCAGTTTTTTATTGCTTAAAAACGCTTCCCAGCGCCTGCTGTACACGTTTTCTATTTTGACTCATAACTTCAAAAAGGATGCTTTCCCACTAAAATCTCTGGCTATTTAGAGTAGAACTCTGCCCTTTATACTAGTTACAGGCAGTTTTTTTCATCCAAAAGCTTTGGTTGGAGTTTTACACACATTTGCAGTTTTTTATTGCTTAAAAACGCTTCCCAGCGCCTGCTGTACACGTTTTCTATTTTGACTCATAACTTCAAAAAGGATGCTTTCCCACTAAAATCTCTGGCTATTTAGAGTAGAATTCTGCCCTTTATACGAGTTACAGGCAGTTTTTTCCATCCAAAAGCTTCGGTTGGAGTTTTACACACATTTGCAGTTTTTTATTGCTTAAAAACGCTTCCGAGCGCCTTGGTTGTACACGTTTTTTATTTTGACTCATAACTTCAAAAAGGATGCTTTCCCACTAAAATCTCTGGCTATTTAGAGTAGAACTCTGCCCTTTATACTAGTTACAGGCAGTTTTTTTCCATCCAAAAGCTTTGGTTGGAGTTTTACACACATTTGCAGTTTTTTATTGCTTAAAAACGCTTCCCAGCGCCTGCTGTACACGTTTTCTATTTTGACTCATAACTTCAAAAAGGATGCTTTCCCACTAAAATCTCTGGCTATTTAGAGTAGAACTCTGCCCTTTATACTAGTTAAAGGCAGTTTTTTGCATCCAAAAGCTTCGGTTGGAGTTTTACACACATTTGCAGTTTTTTATTGCTTAAAAACGCTTCCCAGCGCCTGCTGTACACGTTTTTTATTTTGACTCATAACTTCAAAAAGGATGCTTTCCCACTAAAATCTCTGGCTATTTAGAGTAGAACTCTGCCCTTTATACTAGTTACAGGCAGTTTATTTCGTCCAAAAGCTTTGGTTGGAGTTTTACACACATTTGCAGTTTTTTATTGCTTAAAAACGCTTCCCAGCGCCTGCTGTACACGTTTTCTATTTTGACTCATAACTTCAAAAAGGATGCTTTCCCACTAAAATCTCTGGCTATTTAGAGTAGAACTCTGCCCTTTATACTAGTTAAAGGCAGTTTTTTGCATCCAAAAGCTTCGGTTGGAGTTTTACACACATTTGCAGTTTTTTATTGCTTAAAAACGCTTCCCAGCGCCTTGGCTGTACACTTTTTTTATTTTGACTCATAACTTCAAAAAGGATGCTTTCCCACTAAAATCTCTGGCTATTTAGAGTAGAACTCTGCCCTTTATACTAGTTACAGGCAGTTTTTTTCATCCAAAAGCTTTGGTTGGAGTTTTACACACATTTGCAGTTTTTTATTGCTTAAAAACGCTTCCCAGCGCCTGCTGTACACGTTTTCTATTTTGACTCATAACTTCAAAAAGGATGCTTTCCCACTAAAATCTCTGGCTATTTAGAGTAGAACTCTGCCCTTTATACTAGTTACAGGCAGTTTTTTCCATCCAAAAGCTTTGGTTGGAGTTTTACACACATTTGCAGTTTTTTATTGCTTAAAAACGCTTCCCAGCGCCTTGGCTGTACACTTTTTTTATTTTGACTCATAACTTCAAAAAGGATGCTTTCCCACTAAAATCTCTGGCTATTTAGAGTAGAACTCTGCCCTTTATACTAGTTAAAGGCAGTTTTTTGCATCCAAAAGCTTCGGTTGGAGTTTTACACACATTTGCAGTTTTTTATTGCTTAAAAACGCTTCCCAGCGCCTGCTGTACACGTTTTCTATTTTGACTCATAACTTCAAAAAGGATGCTTTCCCACTAAAATCTCTGGCTATTTAGAGTAGAACTCTGCCCTTTATACTAGTTAAAGGCAGTTTTTTGCATCCAAAAGCTTCGGTTGGAGTTTTACACACATTTGCAGTTTTTTATTGCTTAAAAACGCTTCCCAGCGCCTTGGCTGTACACTTTTTTATTTTGACTCATACCTTCAAAAAGGATGCTTTCCCACTAAAATCTCTGGCTATTTAGAGTAGAACTCTGCCCTTTATACTAGTTAAAGGCAGTTTTTTGCATCCAAAAGCTTCGGTTGGAGTTTTACACACATTTGCAGTTTTTTATTGCTTAAAAACGCTTCCCAGCGCCTGCTGTACACGTTTTCTATTTTGACTCATAACTTCAAAAAGGATGCTTTCCCACTAAAATCTCTGGCTATTTAGAGTAGAACTCTGCCCTTTATACTAGTTACAGGCAGTTTTCTTCATCCAAAAGCTTTGGTTGGAGTTTTACACACATTTGCAGTTTTTTATTGCTTAAAAACGCTTCCCAGCGCCTGCTGTACACGTTTTCTATTTTGACTCATAACTTCAAAAAGGATGCTTTCCCACTAAAATCTCTGGCTATTTAGAGTAGAACTCTGCCCTTTATACTAGTTACAGGCAGTTTTTTCCATCCAAAAGCTTTGGTTGGAGTTTTACACACATTTGCAGTTTTTTATTGCTTAAAAACGCTTCCCAGCGCCTTGGCTGTACACTTTTTTTATTTTGACTCATAACTTCAAAAAGGATGCTTTCCCACTAAAATCTCTGGCTATTTAGAGTAGAACTCTGCCCTTTATACTAGTTAAAGGGAATTTTTTGCATCCAAAAGCTTCGGTTGGAGTTTTACACACATTTGCAGTTTTTTATTGCTTAAAAACGCTTCCCAGCGCCTGCTGTACACGTTTTCTATTTTGACTCATAACTTCAAAAAGGATGCTTTCCCACTAAAATCTCTGGCTATTTAGAGTAGAACTCTGCCCTTTATACTAGTTACAGGCAGTTTTCTTCATCCAAAAGCTTTGGTTGGAGTTTTACACACATTTGCAGTTTTTTATTGCTTAAAAACGCTTCCCAGCGCCTGCTGTACACGTTTTCTATTTTGACTCATAACTTCAAAAAGGATGCTTTCCCACTAAAATCTCTGGCTATTTAGAGTAGAACTCTGCCCTTTATACTAGTTACAGGCAGTTTTTTCCATCCAAAAGCTTTGGTTGGAGTTTTACACACATTTGCAGTTTTTTATTGCTTAAAAACGCTTCCCAGCGCCTTGGCTGTACACTTTTTTTATTTTGACTCATAACTTCAAAAAGGATGCTTTCCCACTAAAATCTCTGGCTATTTAGAGTAGTACTCTGCCCTTTATACTAGTTACAGGCAGTTTTTTTCATCCAAAAGCTTTGGTTGGAGTTTTACACACATTTGCAGTTTTTTATTGCTTAAAAACGCTTCCCAGCGCCTGCTGTACACGTTTTCTATTTTGACTCATAACTTCAAAAAGGATGCTTTCCCACTAAAATCTCTGGCTATTTAGAGTAGAACTCTGCCCTTTTTTTCCATCCAAAAGCTTTGGTTGGAGTTTTACACACATTTGCAGTTTTTTATTGCTTAAAAACGCTTCCAGCGCCTGCTGTACACGTTTTCTATTTTGACTCATAACTTCAAAAAGGTTGCTTTCCCACTAAAATCTCTGGCTATTTAGAGTAAAACTCTGTCCTTTATATTAGTTACAGGCAGTTTTTTCCATCCAAAAGCTTTTTTTGGAGTTTTACACACATTTGCAGTTTTTTATTGCTTAAAAACGCTTCCCAGCGCCTGGGCTGTACACTTTTTTTATTTTGACTCATAACTTCAAAAAGGATGCTTTCCCACTAAATTCTCTGGCTATTTAGAGTAGAACTCTGCCCTTTATACTAGTTACAGGCATTTTTTTTCATCCAAAAGCTTTGGTTGGAGTTTTACACACATTTGCAGTTTTTTATTGCTTAAAAACGCTTCCCAGCGCCTGCTGTACACGTTTTCTATTTTGACTCATAACTTCAAAAAGGATGCTTTCCCACTAAAATCTCTGGCTATTTAGAGTAGAACTCTGCCCTTTATACTAGTTACAGGCAGTTTTTTCCATCCAAAAGCTTTGGTTGGAGTTTTACACACATTTGCAGTTTTTTATTGCTTAAAAACGCTTCCCAGCGCCTGGTGTACACGTTTTCTATTTTGACTCATAACAAAAAAAAGGATGCTTTCCCACTAAAATCTCTGGCTATTTATAGTAGAACTCTGCCCTTTATACTAGTTACAGGCAGTTTTTTTCATCCAAAAGGTTTGGTTGGAGTTTTACACACATTTGCAGTTTTTTATTGCTTAAAAACGCTTCCCAGCGCCTGCTGTACACGTTTTCTATTTTGACTCATAACTTCAAAAAGGATGCTTTCTTACTAAAATCTTTGGCTATTTAGAGTAGAACTCTGCCTTTATACTAGTTACAGGCAGTTTTTTCCATCCAAAAGCTTTGGTTGGAGTTTTACACACATTTGCAGTTTTTTATTGCTTAAAAACGCTTCCCAGCGCCTGCTGTACACGTTTTCTATTTTGACTCATAACTTCAAAAAGGATGCTTTCCCACTAAAATCTCTGGCTATTTAGAGTAGAACTCTGCCCTTTATACTAGTTACAGGCAGTTTTTTTCATCCAAAAGCTTTGGTTGGAGTTTTACACACATTTGCAGTTTTTTATTGCTTAAAAACGCTTCCCAGCGCCTGCTGTACACGTTTTCTATTTTGACTCATAACTTCAAAAAGGATGCTTTCCCACTAAAATCTCTGGCTATTTAGAGTAGAACTCTGCCCTTTATACTAGTTACAGGCATTTTTTTTCATCCAAAAGCTTTGGTTGGAGTTTTACACACATTTGCAGTTTTTTATTGCTTAAAAACGCTTCCCAGCGCCTGCTGTACACGTTTTCTATTTTGACTCATAACTTCAAAAAGGATGCTTTCCCACTAAAATCTCTGGCTATTTATAGTAGAACTCTGCCCTTTATACTAGTTACAGGCAGTTTTTTTCATCCAAAAGCTTTGGTTGGAGTTTTACACACATTTGCAGTTTTTTATTGCTTAAAAACGCTTCCCAGCGCCTTGGCTGTACACTTTTTTTATTTTGACTCATAACTTCAAAAAGGATGCTTTCCCACTAAAATCTCTGGCTATTTAGAGTAGAACTCTGCCCTTTATACTAGTTACAGGCATTTTTTTTTCATCCAAAAGCTTTGGTTGGAGTTTTACACACATTTGCAGTTTTTTATTGCTTAAAAACGCTTCCCAGCGCCTTGGCTGTACACTTTTTTTATTTTGACTCATAACTTCAAAAAGGATGCTTTCCCACTAAAATCTCTGGCTATTTAGAGTAGAACTCTGCCCTTTATACTAGTTACAGGCATTTTTTTTTCATCCAAAAGCTTTGGTTGGAGTTTTACACACATTTGCAGTTTTTTATTGCTTAAAAACGCTTCCCAGCGCCTGCTGTACACGTTTTCTATTTTGACTCATAACTTCAAAAAGGATGCTTTCCCACTAAAATCTCTGGCTATTTAGAGTAGAACTCTGCCCTTTATACTAGTTACAGGCAGTTTTTTTCATCCAAAAGCTTTGGTTGGAGTTTTACACACATTTGCAGTTTTTTATTGCTTAAAAACGCTTCCCAGCGCCTGCTGTACACGTTTTCTATTTTGACTCATAACTTCAAAAAGGATGCTTTCCCACTAAAATCTCTGGCTATTTAGAGTAGAACTCTTCCCTTTATACTAGTTACAGGCAGTTTTTTGCATCCAAAAGCTTCGGTTGGAGTTTTACACACATTTGCAGTTTTTTATTGCTTAAAAACGCTTCCCAGCGCCTGCTGTACACGTTTTCTATTTTGACTCATAACTTCAAAAAGGATGCTTTCCCACTAAAATCTCTGGCTATTTAGACTAGAACTCTGCCCTTACAGGCAGTTTTTTGCATCCAAAAGCTTTGGTTGGAGTTTTACACACATTTGCAGTTTTTTATTGCTTAAAAATGCTTCCCAGTGCCTTCTATAGACGTCACAATCCCAATATAAACAGCCTGCCTTTTTTTTTTTTTTTTTTTACTGTATTTATAAGTGCACTCCCATACACTACAATAATAAGTAAAATTCCATCAATTAGATTGAATATCCCTCCCTCATGGCTGTATTCTGTGGGAGCTCCAGCTGCCTCAAGTGAAAGTGGAAGTGACGTCGTCGCGGATTTGTCCGGTGGACGCTCACACAGTCACATCTTGTTGCTTAACTGCACATCTCCACACACAATCAATCAAAATTCCAAAGGGTATATAGAGAAAATGATCATCCTTCCATTCTTTTATTAATTGCATTTGGAAGTTAACCCGATCTCAAATTCTTAAATTCCAGAGAGACTTTACACAATCAAAACACAAATAAGTAAAACTACATTTAAATTAATAAATAAACATTTCAACTAATTTAAAAAAAAATTATTTAAAAAATAATGGAATCACATAGGCTAGTCCATCCATCCATATCCTTTACTGCTTATCCTCACTAGGCTGCTTGCTCCCAGCTACCTTCGGGTCGGAGGCGGGGTACACCCAGCCAATCGCAGGGTCCATAGAAACAAACAACCATTTGCACTCACATTCACACCTAGGGGCAATATAAAGACTTCAATTAACCTACCATGGATTTTTATTGGGGGGGCATGGTGGCCGACTGGTTAGAGCGTCAGCCTCACAGTTCTGAGGACCCGGGTTCAATCCCCGGCCCCGCCTGTGTGGAGCTTGCATGTTCTCCCAGTGCCTGCGTGGGTTTTCTCCGGGCACTCCAGTTGCCTCCCACATCCCAAAAACATGCATGAATTGGAGACTCTAAATTGCCCGTAGGCATGACTGTGAGTGCGAATGGTTGTTTGTTTGTATGTGCCCTGCGATTGGCTCGCAACCAGTTCAGGGTGTACCCCGCCTCCTGCCCGATGACAGCTGGGATAGGCTCCAGCACGCCCGCGACCCTAGTGAGGAGAAGCGGCTGAGAAAATGGATGGATGGATGGATGGATGGATGTTTTTGGGATGTGGGAGGAAACCGGAGTTCCCAGAGAAAACCCATGCAGGCACGAGGAGAACATGCAAACTCCACACAGTCGAGGCCGGATTTGAACCTGGGTCCTCGGAAGTGCGAGGCAGATGTACTAACCAGTTGTCCACCGTCCCGCCAGGATAATTATTCTCTTCAATGTTTTTGTAAATTGGAAATTATGATCTTGGCCGACTGGCAACACAGTTACAACACAGTAACCTTTTTTTTTTTGCATACAGTTTGAATACATTGTGTAGCATATTGGCGTTTGGATAAAACGTAATTTATTTAAGCGTTGCTTCTGGTTTTGCGTGATTTGATGCTCAATGTTATGAATCAAGCTATTTTGTCTCGTAAAGGGCACCACATCACTTTTTATATGTATAAATATTAGGAAAAGAGACGACAAACCTATCAGTCTCATAATCTGAAGGTTGCTATATTTTATGAAATATGAGTTCTCGATGACAGAGGCTTCCTTATTAAACTCAAAACAAAAGGAGTGGAAGTTTATAGAATATTTCATGAAATCTACAAGGGATCTATAGGGAAACACACAAAGGATTCTAACTACAAAAAAGAAACACAAATAATGGTGGAAGAAAGGAAAAATAGGCATACGAAAAAGGAAATAGAATATCGTGTTGCTGGACTAAAGTTGAAAATGTGAGCATTTAATGCATTCACTCCGGACGAGAGAAGGAGAGAAAAAAGTTGGGATTTTGTGTGAAGCAAGTAAGTTTCCCAAAATTATAAGGCACTAATATTGTACATCCTAGCAACACTTATTGTTATATCAAGACCGTAGAGCCGTTGCGGGTGGTCGTTTGCCGGACATCTCAGGAGGAAAACGGAGCAGGTTTGGTTGAAGAAAGAAAACGATGGAGAAACGTAAAACAAAAACAAAAGAGGGGGAAGAAGAAAATTTGTTGTCCTCACGCCTCGTTGGGAGAATATGACCGTCTCTCTCCCCGTTTGTTTCCAGGATCAGCTTGCAAGTTCAGAGAACTCACGTTTGGCTGGGAGCGTATCTGGTAGCTCAGCAACAACTGTTCTGGAGGCTTTGCAGCGGTGATCCAAGGAAGCTAGGGAGCCGGCTCTCCATCCCAAGGCCCGCGTCTTGCGAGTCCCGAGTTTGAACGAAAAAAAGGGGAAGGGGGAGGGGGGGCGGCATGGCCGAGCGGTGCCAAATTCAAAACAAGAGAGCCAGACACGAAAGGAGAGAGACACGAAAGAGAGGTAGAAGAGGCGGGAGTCAGAGGTTAAATACCTAGGAGGCACGTCCTGGATGACCGGACAAGACCACGACTCGAATTTAGTCTACAAACTTTTCCATAAAACTGGTGTAAAAATTATTTCTTAAAATAAAATACTCCCCACTTTGTACTCTTCCTTATAGATCAAGCATATAGAATGACCGTTTCAACTTTAGTCTTAGCAAATCAACTGCTTATGGTTCAATCACAATTCATGCTGCTGCTTCAAACCAATTCTCAAAGTCTTGCAGCCACACCTGTAAAGTTGACACACTGACACAGACATCAATGCATACATTTGGAATATTTCTGCAGAGTTCGTGAAACATCAAAACGGACATTTTATCTTCAGTTAAAAACAACTTTGAATGGAAGTTCACGGGTTGCAGTACTCTCAAACGCCAGTGGGTGCATGTTTGAATATTAAGCAAATAGTTCATTGCTGTATTTGCATTCCATTGTCGATCTGTCCCAGCTTGGTTGCTATCTTCAAAAGAAGGAAATGAGTCTTTTTGAAGACGGGAATCAAGATTTGAAGGGAAGCTGCTAATTAGATTTGACGACTAGTCTTCTAGTGGATGTCTCGAACAGCAGGTCCGCTTGGAAGAATAGTTTATCAACTTGTGGGGGAGTCACTGTGACACCTCAGGTTAAAGGGAGCATGTTTGCTACATATCCCCCTTTTCGTCGGCTTGATCCAGCTCGTTGGCGGGTCAAGGCAACGACTCCATGGCGGCACAGGTTGACAGGTATACACAGGAATGCAGTTACCAGAGTACAACATTAATGCATACCATCCCCCTTTCCAGCTATCACAGTTGTCAATGACTTCTTACTCAAGGTGTGTGTCTATATGTGAATCTAGATGTCAATGTAGGTGTATCTAATGGCGGTCTGGACCCAATCAGTGGATTTTTACGCACTTTCTAATCATGGGACCCAAATCTTTCGATTGGTGGTTGGCTCCGACAGCCAATGTGATGTGTAGCACAGCTGTCACATCCATTTCATACCATTCCCCCTGCTCCTGTTGACATGAGCCAATGCCAATTGATGTGACATACAAATAGAAAAAGGTGACCACTGATGACCTTCAATTTTAGCAGAGAAATTATCTTGATAGACGAGGTCATGTGACATAATACAATGTACAACATAACAGGTGAATTGACGGAGTGTAAGGGTTCAGGCTAGTAAGCTATGGAGACCAAAGTTGATAGAGGGTGTCCATGTTTGAGAGCCGCCCAATCGATGTCAACATATTGATCTTCATCTGCCGTGGGGGCAGTAAAGAGCATGACGTGTGGTGCCCCTGGTGTATATTCATAGTCAATTTCAATCCCATCCGAGAAGCTCACTTGGAGCCCCTATGGCCCATAAACAATACTGGCTCCACACTTGATGAGCATGTCTGAGAGTACAGTAATGTACTCCTGTATTGTTTTCTCCTTGTCTGTTATGAATCGAAATAAAGTTCTCGCCAAATTGTACTTTCTACACATACTGTCCAATTCATCAATAAAGTTTGGAATAAGAAAAAAAGTGCTGTCTTATTGGGCATCCGTACTTTGGCTCCTGTGACATAACCTCTGACATTTCCCAGCTGCTACAATCCAATATTAAAGACATAAATACATACAGAAATAAATAAATACAAATTAAACAAATTCATACATACATACATACATACATAAACACAAATCAAGCCTGGACTTCAAGAGCGAATTCGGGCAACGTACAGAATGGCCGCCATCTTGAACCAGGAGTCCTGTGATGGTCCCGCCCCGCCACTCCATTCATTTCGGTTGAAAAAGGCTGGGGATTCAAACCTTTAACTATTGGAACGATTTCTCGCCCAGAAAACCCAAGAATTAGCCTGGAAATAAGCCTGTGTGAAGTTATTAAATACGCAAAATGTGCACAGCAGGCTTTACGAAATAAAAACCCAACCAAAGACTTGGGAAACAAAGTCTTTGGTGGCTTTCTAGCACAGAAAGCCACCAAAATGGCTTGGAAGCCAGTCTGTGTGAAGTTATCACTAAAATTATAAAATGTGTCCTGCAGTACTGGGAAACAATTGAAAGCAATAAAAACAGCAAAGTTTTGTAAGAGCTCAACCAAAGGCTGGGGATTCAAACCATCGCCTGTAACTCATGAAACGAGGCCAGTTCTATCCTATGAAGCCCCAAATTAGCTTGGAAGCCAGCCTTTGTGAAGTTAACACTGAAAACGCAAAACGTTTGCAGCAGGCTCTGGGGAGCATTTTTAAGCAATACAAACTGCTAAGGTGTGTAAAAGCGCAACGAAAAGTTGAGGATTCAAACCCCCGTCTGTAAGTAGTGCAACGGTGCGAGAAAGCCCCAAGATTTGCTTGGAAGTCAGCCTTTGTGACGTTATTGCTGAAAGTACAAAATGTGTACAGAGGGCATTGCGCCGAGAAGCTATTTAAAGCAATAAAAATTGCAAAGATGTGTAGAAGCCCAACCAAATACAACCGCCTGTAACCAAAGGTGGACTGGGATCTCCCCGGTGGGCCATAGTTAAAATGGACAAGAAAAAACAACCTCCCAAACGAACAAAAAGTTGACAGGCAACAAAAAGAAATCCCTCGAGGAAGTGGTGGCCACACATTAGAAAATAACGGAGTTCTTTGGCAGTCGTTCAAGTTTGGCTGCCGCCACACAGGAGTCCGTTGTCAGCACAAGTTGCCGTGAGCTTGGCCCGCAACAGCTGGATATCGACAAACACGAAAGACCTAGTAATGTAATGGTAAGTTGTGTTTGAAACTGTAATGCTTTCGTTGAAAATGTTTATTTGGCTAACATTAGGTTGCTTGCTTATGGCATGAACTGCCTTCTATAGCCTTGTCATGTTAGCTGCCTTGGGCCTACATTTCATAGTCCAAAATTAGCTTCGTTCAAAAACCAAATTATGCCTATATTTGTCAACCTGATTACTGATCATTTTATTTTCTGGTTGAAATCAACCTGTTACTGTCTTTGAGCTGACTGAATATGAATGAATATGTAGCTTATTAATTTGTCTGGTCATGCTTCATCAGCAACCACAAAAATCAGTAATTTAATTCTAGAGTGTGTATTAGGCCTGCACAGACTGAGAAAAAAAACTGCAACATTGCAATATGACTTGTGATTAATAAACATGTATAGCTGCAAGATATAATTTGTTACCACGTCTTAAATTTCTCATTTATCTTAGTTCAGGTTGTCTTAGTGTGCATATGATGTCAATATCTCTTGATGATGAACATTGATAAATTGTTCAGCCTTATTGTGTATGTGTTTGGCTTAGTCAATCCTTCTGCACACGATATTTCAGTAAAACTTCAATGACGTGTATGTCTATAGTTTGTTTTCTCTCAATCACTGGGCAGATGCATGTTCCAGAGGGGACTCCAAGAGGACTGTGATCCTCAAATTGTCTACAGTTCAGTGAATGTCAAAGTGGGGTAAGGGTACCACTAGGGTTATGTTGGCTTCCTCTATTGGCATGTGACAATCCCTGAATTAAATGTTCGAAATGTAAACAATGTTACAGTGGCTTAAACGTTTCATTTTTTTATCCAGTACATTATGTATTTGTTGAGTACATTTCAGTTGAATATAACTTTTAAGTTTCGTACAGTTGCATTTAATCATTTTAGAATTCTTTGTTTCCAAATATTTATATAGGTACAATTTTTATTTAACTTCCATCCATCCATTTTCTGTACCACTTATCCTCACTAGGGTCACGGGCGTGCTGGAGCCTATCCCAGTTATCTTCGGGAGAGAGGCGAGGTACACCCTGAACTGGTCGCCAGCCAATCGCACTTTTATTTATCTTGCGTTGAAAATACTTGAATTGAATTCTTTACTTATGTACATTTGACAATATTTAAGAGGCATCTACTTAAGGTTAACCATTTACTAGGAAAAACAATTTATTCTAATAAGGCCGAATCACTCCCTGCGTCTCCTCGTCGCCCCCCGAGGTCACACGTGCGTACCAAACAGCCGAATACCAAATCTCCTCCCAGTTATCAAAAAGGAGCCAATCCCAAATTTATCAATTTGTATGCGCAGCCTCGTGGGAGCGCCAAGGTTTCGCGGCTCTCGGTCGAAAAACCTTTCTCAAACGAGACGAGGAAAAGAGCGAGAGCCAGATCAAGCGTCCTTCAGAGCCCCGTACATCAAATCACCCAAAGGGACCCTGACGGCAAACATACACAACAGAATAATACAAACATCGACATCGATGAACAAAAACAGTGTAAAACACAACAAAGAACTTTGGAAGCAAACATATCAAAATACACACGAATGAATTCAAATTTTAAAGGTGGTCTCCCTCCATATGGTCTACAGCTCGTGTCATTGATGAAGAAACTCAGAACCCTTCCGCTCAGGGCCCGCTGTCCACCATCACCGTCCATGAATTAGTTCCAGAATCCAGGTTTATACAAGCGGGACCCCCCGCAGCTCCCGGCCACTCCTGGAAAAACAAGAACACCTGCCAGTATTTTGCAACAAAATCAAACCTAATCCAACCCATTTTCAAATGGATATCTAAACAGTACAACATATGAGGGGCAGTTAGTTCTACACATCTGAGGCAGACACGGTTGTGGGAGTCGATTAATCCGTAAGTGATAATACCCCCCTTGCATCGCTTTATGCCTCCAGACCCCTGCGGACATGACTCCTACGCGTACCACCGCTGGATATTATTTTGTTTTGTAACCCCCTTGCATGAAGGAATCTGAGCCAAGAAAATGACCTAACTTCCATTACCACGTCCATCCATCCATCTTCTGAGCCGCTTCTCCTCACGAGGGTCGCGGGCGTGCTGGGCACGCTCAACTAACCTCCCGCAGCGGCTTGCAATATCTTATCCCTCAGTGGCCCTGTAACTTAAATTTGCGTTAATTTTCACATCATTCCCCTTTTAGTTCCGTACCACGTGGAGACCCTAGTTCGGACCCGACTGCGTCATCAAATCCATATTAGCCCCCAGACTCTAATAGCTCATTATACCATAATTACTCTGTATTTATTGTTCATGCCAACTTCCATATATCTGTCACTTTTTGAATCATAACCTCTGCAGGGGTGTCAATAGCTGTTTCGTATTATTCATTACCCCTCACTCATATCATACTCCCCGTCAGTGTCACGCTAAGGTACTTACTACCATATCAGGTGAACTCCTTCGATAGTATTGTATTAGACATTCCGATATTGGTCCTACTCTGTATCCCACCAGTCATGCATGCACAGTGTCTTCCTAAGCTCTCCTCCATCCCACTTCCTGTGATGAAACTGCATAAACAGGCAACCTCCAACCTCAGTATAGTATTGAATCAAAGTTCAGAATTGGAATACTAACCTCCCGTTCGGATACATTACGCATCAATGTGTCCACTTTACCCGGGCACCCTTCTTCAACAGCTGTCTCCGGTCCGCCGGCAGTAGATGTTACTGGTGGGAGTCAGTACAGCAAAGTTCCTAGAGGCTACTCGCCCAGCAAATACACAACAGCAGGAATACAAAATACCATCCACATTTAAACAGGTCATCTTCCCCGTTGCAGAGGCCCAGCTGACGAGTCCTGCAAACAAGTCCTTTAATAAATTAATCACACCTCTGCAAAAGAATTCCTGCCTTCATATTCCAGAGAAGGGCTAAGTCGGCAATGGTCACCAAACATTGATATTATTTCCATAAATAACGAATCACATGTTAACACTGATCATTCATTGTTAACACGTTTCCCAACAGCGGCAATGTCAATAGACCATAAATCACATAAGAATCGGGGTTAAGTCAGCATTCCCATAACCTGCAATAAATCAACACTGTCACACTGCATCCTCCTGGGCGTCCTGAAAAATAAAGTTATGTCCACAAATCAGAGTCAAAAAGCAGAGTCTTCCCCGTGTCTTTATGTACACCGTCACAAAGGTCAGTTGACTAACTGACCTTTGGAGACCTGTCTGTGGAGACCTTACCCACTTGTCAGTCACAATGTCCTCGGTCATCATAAACATGTTAGTCTCAGATGACCCCACAAAGTGCATAAAAGCCTTCTCCACATGAGTGAATTTGACCCAATGGTGCTTCATTTCTGCTTTTACTCAACACAACACAAACATTTAACTCAAAACGTAAACATTTAACACAAACCATAAACATTTAATACGACATGAGAAGCGAGACTTCTCAGACAATAACATTGACCTGGAAGTCCATTTTCCACTCACACATCCCACAGACAAAACTGAACACAGAATATATATTGGTTGACTCGTAATTCCCAACCAGCCCATTTGGAAGCAGTTGTGTGCTTACCCAATCCGCGGATCTTAATTTGTAATTCGCGAGCTATGAAACTTGTGCAGCCTCCCGAGGCTTTTTTAACGCAATTAATATCCCACTTCCCTCGTTCCTGTTTGGGCAAAAACCGCCTCCATCACGTAACTAGTATTTGAAAGTTGATAGGTTTGAACTAACTAGTACAATCACTACACGTGGTCTTCCTCCTCAGTACCGCGATATTCCTGCTAGATTGACGATTTAAAAATAGCTCTGGTACCGACTGATTTCTTATTATTACTATCCGAGTGTACAAGAAACGGCTTGCTAGTATGTCGGTCCCTACACCCACGTCACTGAGCATAATTTTCCCCAGATTCCTCTACCAGTCTACAGGTATCCTTCATTGCTTTTAGCCTAATTTCCGAGATTACATCTGCCAAATCCTCAAATCAAGTCACCCTCTTCCACGTCAGACCAGATTAATTAATCGATCAATGCCCCCCTTTGTATCCCACTTGTTATTACCCCAGCACAAAGTCAGGAGGGTTGACCCCATATGGCCCAAATACCACACCTACACAACTCGACAACTTCTGTATTTTAGTTCTCCTAGTCAGCCAGCAATAGAGGTACAGTAGATGGTCTTGGTCCACCGATATTTACATGTGCAGCGTAGGAGGCTTAGTGAGGCATTTTCTAACAAACTACTAACAGACTCATAAACCAATGGTAGGTGAAATCAAGTAGGAGGGCTGCTCCTTTCTGACCTCTCTCTTTCAACCCCTACTGACGTTTAATATAAATTTTGAAGTAGAATTCTATCTGAGGACTGCATGACCTCATACTCCCATAATGGCAAAAATATTTCTAGCCATAATTTCTCCCACAATCCTATCTAGTGACTCTGCCCACCCCACTGACTAGGGAGATTTCTGACTCCAAGTAAAATTTAACCATCCTTATACTGAAATCTCCTAAATATATGCACTGCATAGCCTTTACCATTTATTGCTGTTCAAGGGCAGGTGACCTGCTTAATACCACTTACCTCAAGTTCCCCACCATCTTCCGACGAGCCACACGACTCCGACCTCAGCATCCTTGATATCCTCCACTGCTAGATATGTCCACTTTGTCCCCCACTGAAATAGACTTTTCATCATATTGTTCCAATCCGCTTGGTAAACGTGGAGACACAGGACCATTCAGCTGCTCTTTGTCTTTCCAGCTTTCGCCGTCTCCAGCACAAAGTCCTTTCCTTGGCTCTCTTTCTGTCATGAGAAACATCCTTTATATAGATGCAATCATCGGGTTGAAGAGTCTCTCTCAGTCTCTCGTAAGAAATAATAACAGTTGCGCCCCCCTTCCTGGCTGCACAGCATTGCTTTCGTTTCTGTTATCCCTCGCATGGCAAAGCCGAAACTGGCGACCGACCCGCGGCTGTAACAGCATATGAGAGGGGACACACTGGGTTTTCACTTGTCAATAAGGTCACGCTAACACGACCGAGCCTCCCATAGTCACCTGTTCAGTAAACGGCATTTCTGTCATAGCTTCTAAATTTGGTTTATATCCGCTTACTTTCTAGCTTGTTCAATTAAGTCAGGGGAAGATTTTTAAGTCAAACTAACCTTTGTTCTTGTCTTCCAATTTACAGTTGTCTCTGATTTGCAACCCTCCTGACCTCTGTCTCTTATCCTCAGGCGTAAGCCCTGCCTATTGTAAACTTCGCACACGCACTAGTCGTAAAACTGGCCCCCTAGCTGGGATGCCGATGTCCTGTCATTCACATTTTAGTGCAAGTTCCCGGCGATTTTAGGCCTCAGGGCACAGCAGGACTTCCCAGATTATTCTGTCTGCTATTTCCTCAATCAACTTTAACTTGTATTTATTAATCTATATATGGTGCTTCAGGCGGCACGGTGGACGACTGGTTAGAGCGTCAGCCTCACAGTTCTGAGGACCCGGGTTCAATCCCTGGCCCCACCTGTGTGGAGTTTGCATGTTCTCCCCGTGCCTGCGTGGGTTTTCTCCGGGCACTCCGGTTTCCTCCGGTTTCTTCCTTCCGAAACTCATCTGGCAACCAGTTCAGGGTGTACCCCGCCTCCTGCCCGATGACAGCTGGGATAGGCTCCAGCACGCCCGTGACCCTAGTGAGGAGAAGCGGCTCAGAAAATGGATGGATGGATGGATGGTGCTTCACGATTACCCTTTTGTGTATCATTACTTTATGTCTCACATGATCAACGCCTTGACTAAGCCTACCCAACCGCTGTAATGAACCAGTCCCCAATAACTGGGGCAACAATGTTATCTTATTTTTAGAAATCTAAGAATCCCTGATAAATTTGTCCCTTTAGCCACAAATTGTTGTAATCAACCTGATTTAGGAAACAGAATGCAAATAAATAAACCTCCTCAAAATTGACTTGCCAGACAGATGAAAAAATCCTCTTTGTCCTCCCTGCTCTAGTGCTGAATCTGGGGAGACAATCAAACAGATTAATCCTCATACCATATTAGCCATTCTCAAAAAAATGTACTCCACACATTTCCCTTGTACGTGATGCAAATTAGGCACAGTCTCATGACGTATGTACCATAAGTAGCAACTCAACTTGACACCTCTGGCATATCCTTCACTTCTGTGAATGAAAAGAGTTGCATTCGCTATGCTGTATTAATAGTCACTATACTGTATCAACTAAATATTGTAAGGATGTCTTTAGTTGACTGGTGTACCTCGCATAATTTTCTTTATACGGTTTGCCTCAAACAGGAACTTCTATGTATATCTACTTACAAAAATCACAGCCTCCCTGTATATTCCCAATTACAACCATCCTGCAACTTGTGTGCCACTCCGTAAAAAACACAAAATGATTCCCTCTGACACACAAGTTAACACATTTTTCATTACTTTGCAACCTATGTCCAAGCCCCTCTTCTAGGCATAAACAAGATTAAAGCCATCGTATGCGTTAATGTGCTTCTCACAATCCTCTATCACTTCAAGTGCTCTTTAATCATCCAACTTTTCCTTCATCTTTTCCTTACGAAACTCATCTGTTATGTGAAACAACTTACATTTCTGCCTTTCTATCTTATTTTCCTTTTTCCACATTGCCCACACACTTCTAACTCCTGCTTGTTTCTTTTTCTGACTTTCTATTTCAAGCCACAAACCCTCCAATGACTTCTGGTGTCACTCTGACACATCACATTCATTACCTCTGTTGAACACATTTGGCTGCTTCCGCCGTCCGCACACACAATAAAATCCCGCATACACACCTCGTGATTCAATCGTAACACACTAAAATACATTCTCCTCCACTTCATACAATACCATCCAACCCAGCACTTTTTACGCCATTCATTCAAACTCCGCATCAAGTTGTATCACACAAAGTATTCGTATCACACACACTTAGTCCACGGGTCTTTTTCCAGCTCTTCTATGAGTCTCTTTCGTTCCCAAATAGAGCTCACCTCGTCTGTTACTTAATTTGCTCACACTGGATGACGCCCGGCCTCAGATTTTCCCTCATCTTCACACCGAGAGTGTCGTGTGATAACTTACTCCAATTCCCGCGTCTTGCTAGCTTTTGGCGGCCTCTCATGGCCCGCCGACGTCACTTCTCTCAGACTACGCTTGCACACTCATTCTGCTAAATAGTAACCTAGCCAGGTTGTGTTCAATCGGTAATTAACGACTATGGGCTATGGTACTCATCTGGTGACGTGCCTTGCTAATTTACGGCGTGACTGACCACGCGAGCTCAGACATCCGCGTGAACGCATCCGTTCTGAAGCTAAGCGCACGTCCCAAATCGAGCATTCTACTGTTAACACTTTAAAACTTCTTTTGACATCCCTGCATGTCTAAATCATTCATTCTAGAGGGCCACCCCCTCTATGGGTACATAACCAGTTCTATTTACCTTTAAACAGTACTAACTAAACCAGCACAAACGACACCAATTTTAGACGAAACTTCAAAACATCCCCGCCTGACACAGAAAGCCCAGGAAAATCCCCTTGCCGTTTCAATACAGCACAGAAGCCACTCGCATCAGCAGCGCACGGCCACCAGATTCAAACAGTGAGAAAACGCTTAGCTTCTAGCCGGCATGAAATCCGAAGCGGCCTCGCGTCGCCTCCGCCTGGCTGTGACGCAAAGAATCCTGTCCGTGACGCCACTTTGTGGTGGATTTTTTCTCCTGTGGTTCCGAGTCGGAGATCACCCGGGAGAACTACGACGTCCCGGGTGCTGGGAATAATTTTTAAGAAATAAAAACTGCAAATGTGTGTCAAAGCCCAACCAAAGGATTAGGATTCAAACCACCGCCTGTAACTAGTGTAACGAGGCCATTTCTAGCCTCGAAAGACCCATAGATTCTATGAGCCCTGATCTAAACCCTATTGAAAATCTGTGGAAGAAGCTGAAACATGCTGTCTGGACAAAGCACCTTTCAAACCTGAGACAACTGGAGCAGTTTGCTCATGAAGATTGGGCCAAAATACCTTCTGAGAGGTGCAGAAGTCTAATTGAAAGTTATGAAAATCATTTGATTGTAGTGATTGCCTCAAAAGGTTGTGCAACAATTTATTATGGGTACCGTCATTTTTGTCCAGGCCTGTTTCATGAATGTTTCCAATAATAATTCCATTGAACCACAATTCAAAAGTAATGTCTGATTTTCATTGGTTAATTTTCATTATTGTCTTAAAAAAAATCAATATCAACAATACTATTGTTTATTTTGATGGATTCTGGGAAAATATGCCGTCCTTCTCTGTACTTTTCCATCAACATCCTCAAGGCAAATAATGCATCTGTGGTACTCTTTCTAGGCATGAAACCATACTGTTGCTCGCAAATACTCACTTCTGTCCTGAGTCTAGCCTCCACTACTCTTTCCCATAACTTCATTGTGTGGCTCATCAACTTTATTCCTCGATAGTTGCCACAGCTCTGCACATCACCTTTGTTCTTAAAACTGGGCACCAGTACGTTTTTCCTCCATTCCTCAGGCATCTTCTCACCCGCTAGAATTCGTTAGCTTCGTGTTTAAATATCCTCGCCCAACATCCGGTTTACTAAACACACGATGTCTGGTCAACTTTTGCTATTGACCAAATACATATTTTCCACCATCATTAAATTATAATTCTCATTATGTCTCTCATAGGTGAGGCATACCTATGAGGAAAATTAAAGGGCTGCACGGTGAACGACTGCACGGGAGAACATGCATCCTGTAAGAACACAGGACTGATTCGATGACCGCTATGTAGAACTGCCTCAGCAGCTCCGGTGGCAGGCCGTGATTCCTCTGAAGCCGCAGGAAGTACATCCTCTGCTGGGCCTTTTTGAGGACAGAGTTGATGTTGGTCGCCCACTTCAGGTCCCGAGAGACTGTAATTCCCAGGAACCTGAAGGTCTCGACGGTTGACACAAGTCAGCTGGACAGCGTGAGGGGCAGCTGTGGCGAAGGATGCCTCCTGAAATCCACGATCCTCTCTACACTCTTGAGCGTGTTCACCTCCAGGTTGTGTCGGCCGCACCACAGCTCCAGCCGCTCTGCTTCCTGTCGATATGCAGACTCGTCACAGTCTTTGATGAGGCCGATGACAGTGGTGCCATCTGCAAACTTCAGGAGTTTGACAACCGTTGAGGTGCAGTCGTTCGTGTAGAGAAAGAAGATCAGCGGAGAGAGGACACAACCTTGGGGTGCCCCAGTGCTGATGCTGCGTGTGGATGAGGTGGCCTCCCCCAGCCTCACCTGCTGTGTCCTGCCAGTCAGAAAGCTGTAAATCCACTGGCAGATGGCAGGTGAGCTGGAGAAGCTTGAATGAAAGGAGTTCAGGGATGATGGTGTTGAACGCTGACCTGAAGTCCACAAACAGGATCCTCGCGTAGGTCCTGCGCTGTTGAGGTGTTCTAGGATGAAGTGCAGTCCCATGTTGACTGCATCATCCGCAGAACTGTTTGCTCGGTAGGCAAATTGCAGCGGGTTCAGCAGGGGACCTGTGACGCTCTTGAGGTGGTCCACCACGAGATGTTCAAAGGACTTCATGACCACAGATGTCAAGGTGACAGGCCTGTTGTCATTTAGAACCGAGATTGTAGCTTTCTTGGGGACTGGAATGATGGTGCAGCCTTTGTATATATATATATATATACACGTGTGTATATATGTGTGTGTGTGTGTGTGTGTATACAGTGTTCCCTCGTTTTTCGCAGTTAATGGGGACCAGAACCCCTCGTGAAAGGTGAAAAACCACAAATTACGATTTGACAAAGATTACAAGAGTAGACGTATTTAGTTAAATCTTTAATTATAAAACCTTATACAGTAAGGAGAAAGCGCAATTCCTGGAGAAATTGCGTGTGAATGCTGAAATGCTGGTAGAAATCATGTGGAATGTTATTGAATGATGTTGAATAATGTAGAATGATATAGAATAAAGTGGAATGAGCTGAATATTGAGAAGTTAGAATGGTGTCAATAGGTTGAGAAATGTTGGAGGAAGGAATAATGTAGAATGTGTCTTAATATGGGAATTCAGGGCGAAAAATGAGGAAAAGTTTGGTTGAAAAAGTGAAATTGCTGGGTGGGAATTGTTGAATAATGGGGAATGATATTGAATGAAGTGGAATGAGTTGAACGCGTAGAAGTTGAAACGGTACAAATCGGTTGAGAAATAAGGAAATTATAGCTAAATTTGTAAAAATTTGGAATTTCGTGAAATTTGGGGAAGGAACTTGTGTTATTGTGGTTAAAATGCGGGTATTTTAATGTTGCACACTGCAGAATTTGGGTAATGTGGGAATGTGGAAAACATGTCGTCAGTGGAATGGTTTGAATTGGTGAAGAAATGTGGAAGCAGGGGGGTATTTTAACATAGTAAAATGTGAAATGCAGTTTGCCTACCAAGCGAACAGGTCTGCGGATGATGCAGTCAACATGGGACTGCACTTCATCCTAGAACACCTCGACAGTGCAGGGACCTACGCAAGGATCCTGTTCGTGGACTTCAGCTCTGCGTTCAACACCATCATCCCTGAACTCCTTTCATTCAAGCTTCTCCAGCTCAGCGTCTCACCTGCCATCTGCCAGTGGATTTACAGCTTTCTGACAGGCAGGACACAGCAGGTCAGACTTGGGGAGGCCACCTCATCCACACGCAGCATCAGCACTGGGGCACCCCAAGGTTGTGTCCTCTCTCCGCTGCTCTTCTTTCTCGACACGAACGACTGCACCTCAATGCACCCGGTTGTCAAACTCCTGAAGTTTGCAGATGGCACCACTGTCATCAGCCTCGTCAAAGACTGTGACGAGTCTGCATATCGACAGGAAGCAGAGCGGCAGGAGCTGTGGTGCGACCGACACAACCTGGAGCTGAACACGCTCAAGACTGTAGAGATGATCGTGGACTTCAGGAGGGATCCTTCGCCACAGCTGCCCCTCACGTTGTCCAGCTGCCTTGTGTCAACCGTCGCGACCTTCAAGTTCCTGGGAATTACAGTCTCTCAGGACCTGAAGTGGGCGACCAACACCAACTCCGTCCTCAAAAAGGCCCAGCAGAGGATGTACTTCCTGCAGCTTCTGAGAAAGCACGGCCTGCCACCGGAGCTGTCCCGCATTCAAAATGATGTAATATTTAAAATCCCTTACAATGGAAATTCATTAAAAAATACCATCTCAAAGAATAACAGAAAATACAAATTATCATACATTATAGAACTGATTTAGTAATTACTTCAATTTTGGTAGATTAAGTCAGAGACTAATTTGGTGATGAACAGGACTCCATAGAAAATGAGCAGATAAAATAATCCAGAATTTAATGGGCTGTTGTTCAAATCCTGAACTACAGCAAATGGAAAATAAATCAAGAGGCATTAATGCAACAACCTTGGATAGTACACACATGATGGCAGTAATCTATACAGTCTAGCTATACAAATAGAGTAGATTTGATGAGGTGAGTGGGAAGAGCGCATCTTTTCGTTTCAATAAATCGAAAACAGGCTAAAGAGAACAGAAAACAGACCTGATGTGATCCTCGAGTGAACAGGGTGCCATGGACAGTCTAAACTTGCAAGAAAGTCATCCCTTCATTGGGCAAGCAATTGCAGCTCTCATCAAGTTTTCCTACCAGGGTGGCTCAGCTTCCAATAGTCACAGAGGCATCCGTTTTTTGTCTTGGATGTGTCCCCGTTCTACCACCAATGGAGCCGCAGGCAACATGTGAACAACATAAAGTACCACAAAAGAAACATGAAGGGGTTAGTGAGGACAGAAGCTGAGTAAGCTTGGCTAAATTAAAGACAGTGTTTACAAACAATGTTCTTCTTGCCTACTTACAGATGAATGAAGAAAAGTCCCGCTGGTTGCCACCCTGGTTTCGGAGTCAATGTGTTCCCTGGTGAAAGTGTTTTGGCACCCATTTTCCAAGTCTTTTTGCAGAGAATAGGAGAATACAATCCCAGTGAGTTAAAATTTCTGTGATGCTGCAGAGGGCTGAGGCAGGCTTGGCTTTGGCTTACAATATATTCAAATATCGTAGTCAATTTGTTTTCTACAATTGGATTACAATAAAGTAAGTATATACGTGCAATAGATCAGTGACATGAGCACGCTCACATACCCGTTTCCTCTATTTGGGGATGAAGCGCTGTTTCTCCAGAACGAAGAATCTGTTAAAAGTCGAGGGGAGTAAAATGACAACATTTACTGTCAATATACATAAAGATATGTATAATGACGAACTACTCACCTTTTCCTTTCAATTAATAGAAAGCGGTCTGAAGAAAAGAGAAAACAGACTTGATTTGATCGTCGGGAGAACACGGTGCCATGGGCTTTCTAAACTTGTCAGCGAGTCATAGGTTCATCGGGCAAACCAAGGCAGGTCTCACTGAGGTCCCGTACCAGCATCCAATAGTTAATGGGCTATCCGTTCTTTGTCTGGGATGGGTATCCCGTCTACCTCGAAGGGAGCATGTGGAGCCACAGGAAACGGGTGAAGAACGTACTAAAAAAAACATAGTGAAGATAGTGAGGAGGGAAGCTGAGTAAGATACGTTAAATTAAAGCAAGCATTTTGATCTCAACTGGGCCGGACCAGTGTATTTGTGACTTAAAAAGCTATAAATTACAACGAATCCAAATATTTTCATTGTTTCGGTGCAAATAATTACAAGTACATTCGGAAAATATTCACATTTATTGACTATTATCTATTTGCAAATGTGGTTGAAAATCATAGAGCAATCAATTATTTTTTTTACAAAAAAATTTCAACAATATCAATCAGTGAATGAGTGTGCACCATTCAGTTTTCCATCCTTTGTAAATGTATACATAAAAATACATACAAGTTGTCGCAGTGCATGAAAAACACAAAAAGGCTCCACCAAACCAACCTCTTTGGAACTGAAGCTTTTGACTGAAGTTTGGCAATTTTCAGTGTCTTAAAAAATTCGACAGAAGCAGAAGTTTCACGAAACTGCAGTGCAAAGGTGGCACAAACATTTATATTCGTGTGCTCCTAAAACTTGGGATCGTTTTGACTTCACAAGCCCATCATTGTCATTTAAGTGTCACATTTGCGCCATCTAGTGGACAAAAGTAGCAAGGAACATTACTTTTCTTTAAAAATAGCAGCATCCCCAGGGGCCAAATTGCGCCCCCTGACAGGTTGGTACTGGCCTGCGTCCTCACAATATATTAAATATCACAATCATTTCGTTTTCTACAATTGCATTTACAATAAAGTCATATGTCACGCTCATGTCCAACCAAGTATCTATGTAGAATCGCTCAGTGACATGAGCACATTCACGTACCCGTTTCCTGTATTCTGGGACGAACTGCTGTTTCTCCAGAACGAAGAACCTGTTATAAGTAGAGGGGAGTAAAATTACATTTACTGTCAATGCACATAAAGATATGTCATGATGCGCTTACTTTTTTCTTTCAATAAGTAGAAAATGGTCTGAAACGAACAGAAAAAAAGACGATGTGATGAGAACATGGTGGCATGGACCTTCTAAAATTAACAGCAAGTTATCCCTTCATTGGGGCAGATTCTCATTGTCAAAGGGCCATCTGTTCTTTGTCTGGGATGGGTATCCTGTCTACCACGAATGGAGCATGTGGAGCTACAGGTAACGTGAAGAACGTACAGTACAACAAAAGAAACATAAAGGAGATAGTGAGGACAGAAGGCAAGTAAGATAGGGTAAATTAAAGCGAGTGTTTACAGGCCATATTCTTGTTGGCTACTTACAAAAGAATGTAGAGAAGTCCTGTGGGTTGCCACCCTGGTTTCGGAGTCAGTGTTCCATGATGAACATGTTTTGGCACCCGTTTTCAAGTTCCATGTTATGATGGATGATGACCAGGTGGTTGGCTGGATCTACCGTCGGCATGACGTGAAGAAGGGGCATCACATTGTCCGATGAAGCCTCTGTCATCTTGGCGAGACCAACAGTTATTTCTGGGTTTGCATAAAGCTTGTTCTCATCCATATACAGAAAATATAGACCAGCGAGAGAAGTCACTCTACTCAGAGCTACGTACCCCATGTCATGATCAAAGACACTGCAGCTTCTGAGGTCAACATTCTTCGCACCGGGTGGATTGTACATGCAAAAGCAAGCTTAATGGGAAACTGTCGACAGGTCAATCCAAACTTCCATCTTCTCTTTCTGCCTGTCAATGTACATACACAGTGTTATCAGCACTACTTGTTGTCTTTGTCACATGATCGACTTCCAGACCCATATTCTGTACACGTGCTTCATTTGGATAATTAACCAATTTCACAACTTTTGCAAATGTACATTTGCACAGACCAGCTTGAACATCAATATTCCGTTTGATCGTGTTACGAACACCAATGGCAACTTTGACTGAGTCTGGTAACACATTATTTGTTCCTTGGACACATCAAAAGAGCATTAACAAACATTGCAACATTTGCCAGATGCTTTAATCATGCGTCCACCAAGTTCTGAACAAAGATGCAATGTTACTGAAGATACAAGATATGCCACGTGCACGCTGGCCTCTCCCTGGAGAATATCAGCAGCTTTTGCAACTGGTCTCTTTGCATATTGTCTAAGAAAAGCAATCTCAGCAGGAGTCAATATGTCAACAAACAGGTAAACATGAATACAACAAAAATGCACACTAAATTAAAAAAAACAAGTTATTTTCAAAAGGGACATACTACTGTTGGTTTACAACAGTGATTTCTAACCTTTATGGAGCCAATGCGCATATTTTACAATTGAAAAATCTCACTGCACACCAACAAACAAAAATGTCACAAAAAGTGGATACATTAATTACTGTATGTACTGCCATCTAATAGAAGAGCATGTATTTGTTCTGTCTGTCACTATGCCTCACTGGCATAAATAGATGAACAACGAAACATAATTAATTGCTCAAAATATTATATTTACAATAAAGTGAAACTTGATCATTTACCACGGCACACCTGAAAAGTGCTCACGACACTAATGTCCCACGGCACGCTGTTTGGGAATCATCCATCCATCCATCCATTTTCTGAGCCGCTTCTCCTCACAAGGGTCGCGGGCGTGCTGGAGCCTATCCCAGCTGTCATCGGGCAGGAGGCGGGGTACACCCTGAACTGGTTGCCAGCCAATCGCAGGGCACATACAAACAAACAACCAGTCGCACTCACAGTCACACCTACGGGCAATTTAGAGTCTCCAATTAATGCATGTTTTTGGGATGTGGGAGGAAACCGGAGTGGCAAGAGAAAACCCACACAGGCATGGGGAGAACATGCAAACTCCACACAGGCGGGACCGGGGATTGAACCCGGGTCCTCAGAAGTGTGAGGCTGACGCTCTAACCAGTCGCCCACCGTGTCACCTGAGGAACATATAAATCTAAATATTTCAGTTAAACACTGGTCTCGAAACTAGGAATTGTAGGTTTCTTTTTTTGTTGTATTATTATTTATAGTGTGTGTGGGTGCGCGTCTCAGGGTTAGAATAGTTTGGGAATTTTCATTACAGTTAGTTTTTATTGCCCGGTGGCACCAAGGAGCCTGTAGGACAACATGAGCAGCCCGTGGGCCTGTTCTATAAATCGCTCATCAGTAATGTGACTGTCATTTTCTAGGAATGTTGTGGGTGATCATTTGCAAATGTAAGCACTTTGCCAGATTAACAGAAATAAAGTGTTCATTCATTCATTCATGTTTCCTTCTTGTTGAATAACTATTGATAATTATGGCAAGCAATCATTAACACGATCAGTGTCTCGGCAGAAGAATGTAATTATTAATCATAACATTTTTGAGCGAAATTTGCTCTTAAAAAAATATGTATCACACTGCTAGCCCTGTGCATTAATCCATAAGCAAGAAGCAGCGCTAAACTTCAAGGTTGGTGACCCATGTAGTAGAGCATCACCATGGATAAAATGGATGTTGAAGTGTTCTCCACTTCAAAGCAGGCTGTATGCGACTGTAAAAGATTTGGAAACAAGTATTAAAAAGTGGAAATGTTTGCTTTAGGATTGTTCTTTCTTCCCATTACTTTTGGTCCCTTCAAAAGAAGGGACCAAAAGACAGCCAATATTCAGTTCAAAACTGTTGTGATTCTGATTTACCTCATTTGCATGTACATTCAAAACCCTCAAATGAAAGCTGGACGTCTGCAGTTAAATCGCATCGTTCTTTTCATTTCAAATCACGTCCCAATAGGTAGGTAGGTACGTATATTATATTAAATTCGATCGATAGATAGATAATTACTTCTTTTGACATTTTCCTGCTGTTGCTGTGCTGCGAAAATGTCGTCCTGTTGTTGCAGTAGTTGAGTCCCCTGTGTCAGCGAGACAAACTCGTCATCTGCTTTTGTGGAGGTAGGCGCATCATCTTGACACTCGGCAGTTTTCCATTTCTCAGCGTTTCCCCCATAAGTCTAAACATGAAGGTACTAGCTAGTCGATAGCCGTAGACGTCTCCGTTAGCAACACGTAGAAACAAAAGTTTGCTTCCGTTGCAAAACTCATAGATATGAATGGGTGGATACACCAGCGCAATTTAGATGCCAGGCTACGTGACGTGCCAAAAATCATCGTCCATGTTGGGAAGTTTGACGTTCCCATAGAAGGCAATGCATGATATCAACACTGATATTACGTCGTGGCTACACTTGCACATTTTCACGTGCAATAAGACGGCGCCGTGTGATGGCGTCACCTCTACGCGACCCACACTGGACTACAATTTCCAAATGACTGTTTCGTCTTCCTCCTTCTCCTTTCTGTACAGAAATAAATACATTTATCAACGCAGAAGACTTATTGATTAAATGAGTTAAGACGAAAAATTACATTTTTGCGAATTATAGTTAGTTTTAATACGTTTTATAAACCTTGTATTCCGTTTCACTTTATTATTTAAAAAAAGACTCATTTTTATTTTGTTTACGTACGAAAATGTTATTTCCAATTTGAGTTTTTTTTTTTTTTTAAATATAGTTCCTTTTCGTGTATTATAATAACCTTGGTGTGTGCGCGCACCTGTGTGAGACTGTGTGTAATTTGATTTGAAATTTATAATACTGAACAAACACTTTATTAAACAAGAAACACACCCAGGATAACAAACAAATCATCGTAAGCATAAACACAAAATAACATTTCAACTTCAGAACGAACCTCCACTGAAGTATTCAACAAATAAGAGCAACTGAAGTAGCCCCAGGCCCCTCAACTGTCAGATGAACTCGGAGCCCTTACTTGGGGATGCTCGGGTCCACCTCAAACGCGGTCCTCCATACTGTGAGGGGGACGGAGTGCAGCTCACCAGCACTGCTGATGAGCTGCACCTCATCCCCTCTCACTGCAAAGCCATGCATGGCGTAGTCTACGGTTTCAGCACATTCCTGTATAAAACTTTTTTTTTTTTTAAAAAGAAGGAGAACACCTTATGAATAGCTTCTAAAATGAAGAAGTGTTTCAATCATGCGCATGGGTGATGGGGCTGACGCATGGCTCTTGAACATTCGGATTGGACGCATCTAATCGGGAAGTGAAGTACACAGAGTAAACAAATGAAGTTGCCTGACATTCACTTGGTTATATCTGACAGCAAAGGCTAGAGACAACGAGAGAGAGCGAGAGAGAGAATTGAACTTGAACTTACATCTACCACGTCCTGATGAGGAGGAAACTACGGCCTGGCACGACTTGATCGGCGAGTGACTGGAAAAGCACCATCGTGCAGCACTGTTTACCATCGGCTAGTGCCGCGATGGTGTTTGTCCAGATGTTTTTAGCCACCACTGTGCCATCTGCATTTAGCACCCACTCTGTCATTTTCTGTGTCTTGCGCACCGCGACGACTTTGACCGTTAAAGACGGTGTCTTGAACACGTGCTCCATTCTGGAAAAAACAAAACATCGACAGCTCAAATCAGAAACTATGACCACAGTTGACACAGTACATAACAGTTTGATATAAATCTCTCTCTCTCCGGTGGGCTCCATGCGAGGTTTGAGGGGGCAGGTGGCAGCAAACAAGTTGGAAAAACCCTATGTAAATGAAGAGTTGTGTATAAAAATGACTAGAATTAACATTTTATGACACTGTAGCATGATAAGAGTCAAGGGTGAGCTTTTCTGTGCCGAGCGTATTTGTCGATGAGAAAGCCGTCAGTCCTGGCCATTTAAATGTCGAAGCTCCATAAGAAGCTCCAGGTAATGGGTGGCAGCTGGTGTGGTTACAGTGGACCCTACCACGGAAGATATTGAATAATGAAAAAAAAAAAAAAAGATGAATTTGGAGCATGACTGCCATGCTGAATGACCAAACATAAATGACCAATACAAAATTTGTTTTCATGACAACGTGAAAGTAATGAATGACCAAGAGAAAGAGTTCCAACAAAATGGTGATTGTGGAACTTCAGTTGCACCGTGACACATTCAACAAAACGAGAATACATTGTTTTGTTCAATTGATAAACAAATAAATAAGATATCGTTCGCCTAACAGCATAACGTCCCAAATCCAGAAAATATATCTGATGACTGATAATCACAAGAGACATATGTCTATGTCTATGTAGATTATCAATCATTATTGTCAAAGTCATCCACAAAGATGAAATCGAGGTGACTGGACTTTGTTAAATTTGCTTCTTTTATTTTTTTTTCTTTCCCAAAATTATACAAAATTGTGCTATTGGGCTAACAATATGTATTATTTAAAACTTTCTAGCACTCATTAATCCATTTAATAGTTTCAAAATCAGAATCAGAATCATCTTTATTTGCCAAGTATGTCCAAAAATCACACAAGGAATTTGTCTCCGGTAGTTGGAGCCGCTCTCGTACGACAACAGACAGTCAATTGACAGAACACTTTTGGGACATAAAGACATTGAGAAAAACAGTCACTGAGCAATAAAGGGTTGCTCGTTATCTGGTAATTCCGGTACAAATTATTATTATTATTATTATTATTATTATTATTATTATTTTGACAATTGTGCAAAAAGATGCAGAGTCCTCGAGCACTTAGAGCACTTCGAATGACAAATATAGCAATAGACCGGTGCAATGACCATTGAGCAAAGGATGTAATATTTAAAATCACTGGCAATGGAAATTCATTAAAAAATAACATCTCAAAGAAGAACAGAAAATAGAAATTATCCAACATTATAGAACTGATTTAGTAATTACGTCAATTTTGGTAGATTTAGAGACTAATTTGGTGATGAACAGGACTCCATAGAAAATGAGCAGATAAAAGAATGCAGAATTTAATGGGCTGTTGTTCAAATCCTGAATTACAGCATATGGAAAATAAATCAAGAGGCATTAATTTAAACAGTCTTACCAACACTGAAGGACAAAAATACAGTGTTTCAAAAAAAGGTTGAATCAAAGTCAGCTCAGGCAAAAGTATTGTAATTTACCTGTATGTGTGTGGGGGGGGGTGCGAGGGCGGCTGCATTAATTGTCAGTGGTTTGTTGTGGATTATTTGCAGATGTTTCAGTCAGACTGGATGGTGCAGATGGAACAGAGTGTTCAAAAAGTAGTCCGATTTTTTTTTGCGACTTGATTAATGTTGAGTATGAAACAACAGCGTGTCCACAAAGGGCCTTCAATGGGTTTTCTGCTATGTGACTTTTGATGCCCTTATATGATGTGTTTGGTCCAGTTGACTTGAACATATCTGACAAGACCATTTTGGAGGCATTTCCTTGAGAGCTGTCCAGAGTTTCTGAAGATTGCCAACTGACATTTGAATGGGTTTGTTTTAGCAAGTCCCAATCACAAAACAAAAGAGTCATCGATCCAGGGTCTCTCGCCCAATGGAGAGACAATGGGGTGTGAGAGGTGACAGACTTGTATGATCTTTGATGCAGCACTTCTGGGATGACAAAATAGATTGGAATGATAGGTAAATTCCGCTTTCCATTTCATGTCATGACCACACCTTGTTATAACAACATACATATTAGTCATGTGTCAGCTTAAATTATAACCGGAGGAGGAGCTCGTCCGTGTAGGCAGACCTGCCCCCCTCTGATCAGTGTCTGATCGCTGTGTCGTTTGCTAACCTCACAATGGTGTTGCTGGAGTGGGCGGGTCTACACTCAGGAGTGTAGTGCGTGTAGAGCAGTGGGCCCAACACACAGCCTGTCCAACAAGTAAGCTTGTTGGGGGCCCAATTTGTCTGCCTGAGGTCAGTTGGAAAGAAAATCCTGGTGGCAGGTGAGTGACCGCAAGCTTTCTGACCAGGATGTCGGGAATGATTGCTGAATACTGAGCCAAAGTGGATAAAAGAGCATCTTTACATAGCTCTGCTGGTGTTCGAGTGAGGCTGGCAGTGGTGTCTTTCTTTTGTACCAGGATAATGGCGGCAGACTTCAGGCAGGGTGGGATGGCGGGCTGTGTCAGGGACAGGTTAGAGATGGTGGTGATGGTTTGCGTCAAAGATGGCATTCTCCTTGTCAGACAGAGGTGTGACAGCTGGCCTAAAAGCCCAGAATGTTTGACACTGCTATTTAACTTTTGGTGTGTCATCTTCTTGAGGTTGTACTAGAAACTGACCCAAAGGGACACTCTCCTGTTTTAACATGAATGCTTGGGGAGTGGTCCTTTGTTCTTCTCGATGTGAAGGTTGAGCTGTCGTCACTGCAATACTGTTTAACGTTTCCCATGTTGTCACTGTGCATTTACATGCCGACCAAAGATTCACATGCCACCTTACACCAAACGCGGAAGTGCTGCATGCACAGAGTCGATAAGAGTACTTCAGTGGAGGAGGAATCATAAGTGGAAAGACAGGATTTGTTATTCACCATATCCCAAACTGTCAAAAAAAAGATACATTAATGAATGAATAGATGTATCAAATATAATGTAAACAAATCCAATAAAAATTAACCTCTAAAGTCAAACCATTTTGGTGCTGAAATTGGTCAAAACTTCAGAGTTCAAACTATTGCCAAAGAAGGGATGAAGCGCTGTTTCTCCAGAACGAAGAACCTGTTAAAAGTTGAGGGGAGTAAAATGACAACATTTACTGTCAATATACATAAAGATATGTATAATGACGAACTACTCACCTTTTCCTTTCAATTAATAGAAAGCGGTCTGAAGAAAAGAGAAAACAGACTTGATTTGATCATCGGGACAACACGGTGCCATGGGCTTTCTAAACTTGTCAGCGAGTCATAGGTTCATCGGGCAAGCCAAGGCGGGTCTCACTGAGGTCCCGTACCAGCATCCAATAGTTAATGGGCTATCCGTTCTTTGTCTGGGATGGGTATCCCGTCTACCTCGAAGGGAGCATGTGGAGCCACAGGAAACGGGTGAAGAACGTACTAAAAAAACCATAGTGAAGATAGTGAGGAGGGAAGCTGAGTAAGATACTGTTGGATTTATCTTACCAAACATTATAATGAATAAACACAAAAGGAGTGAAGACGTTGGTCATTTTACTCATGAGGAGGGCGCATGGGAGATTGTTCAGGTTACAGCCTCTCAACACGCTCTAAACAATCTCCCCCGTCGCTCCTACATTTATTTGAAAATAGGAGGGTTCTACAAGACATAATGTTCACAGCATTAAGACACAACACAAAACATAGGACCAGACGACACCTGTCCCGTCCCCGACCACATCCGATCACATCCTTGGTCAAGGCGCCCTTCCATCAAATGTTGCTGAGTCATCTTCTTGAAGGCGAGACATCTTTCTATCTAAATATTGTCCATAATACTAATGCAAGCTACTAATGCAAAGTACTAATGCAAGCTAAGCAAATAAATGATAACTTCTAAAATATATCTAACAGATACGTTAAATTAAAGCAAGCATTTTGATCTCAACTGGGCCGGACCAGTATATTTGTGACTTAAAAAGCTATAAAATTATGAATCCAAATGTTTTCATGGTTTTGGTGCAAATAATTACATATACATTCGGAAAATATTCACATTTATTGATTATTATCTATTTGCAAATGTGGTTGAAAATCATATAGCAATCAATTTTTTTTTTTTTTACAAAACAGATAGCAATTTCAACAATATCAATCAGTGTTTGAGTGTGCACCATTCAGTTTTCCATCCTTTGTAAACGTGTACATAAAAATACATACAAGTTCTCACAGTGCATGAAAAACACAAAAAGGCTCCACCAAACCAACCTCTTTTGAACTGAAGCTTTTGACTAAAGTTTGGCAATATTCAGGGTCTTTAAAAATTCGACAGAAGCTATTGAGTTTCGCAAAACTGCAGTGCAAAGGTGGCACGGCATTTTATATTAGTGTGCTCCTGAAACTTGGCGTTGTTGAGCCTTCACAAGGCCATCACTGTCTTTTAAGTGTCGTCATTGTGCCATCAAGTGGAGAAAATTAGCAACAACAGCTACTTTTCTCTAAAAAAAAATAAATAGCCGCATTCCCAGGGGCCAAATTGGGCCCCCTGATGTGTTGCTTCTGGCCTGCGACCTTACAATTTATTCAATATCACAATCATTTTGTTTTCTACATTTGCATTACAATAATGCTGTGTACAATAGTCATATGTCACGCTCATGTCCAACCAAGTGTCTGTGTGACAATCCATCAGAGACATTAAATTAAATTAAATTAAAGCAGCCCTCCTTGAGCCGTCACCTTATCGTGTGTCCCAATGATCCTAGGAGCTAAGTTGTCTGGGGCTTCACGTCCCTGGCAGGGTCACCCATGGCAAACAGGTCCTAGGTGAGGGACCAGACAAAGCACGGCTCCAAAGACCCCTATGATGAGAAAAATGATTGGATTACGTTTTCCCTTGCCCGGACGCGGGTCACCGGGGCCTCCCTCTGGAGCCAGGCCTGGAGGTGGGGCTCGAAGGCGAGCGCCTGGTGGCCGGGCCTGCACCCATGGGGCCCGGCTGGGCACAGCCCGAAAGGGTAACGTGGGTCCCCCTTCCCATGGGCTCACCACCTGTGGGAGGGGCCATAGGGGTCGGGTGCAATGCGAGCTGGGCGGTAGCCGAAGGCGGGGACCTTGGCGATCCGATCCCCGGCTACAGAAGCTGACTTTAGGGACGTGGAATGTCACCTCTCTGGCAGGGAAAGAGCCCGAGCTGGTGTGTGAGGTCGAGAAGTTCCGACTAGAAATAGTCGGACTCGCCTCCACGCACAGCTTGGGCTCTGGTACCAGTCCTCTCGAGAGGGGTTGGACCCTCTTCCACTCTGGAGTTGCCCACGGTGAGAGGCGTCGAGCAGGTGTGGGTATACTTATTGCTCCCCGGCTCGGCGCCTGTACGTTGGGGTTCACCCCGGTGGACGAGAGGGTAGCCTCCCTCCGCCTTCGGGTGGGGGGACGGGTCCTGTCTGTTGTTTGTGCCTATGCACCAAACACCAGTTCAGAGTACCCACCCTTTTTGGAGTCCTTGGAGGGGGTGCTGGAGAGCGCTCCCGCTGGGGACTCCATCGTTCTGCTGGGGGACTTCAATGCTCACATGGGCAATGACAGTGAGACCTGGAAGGGCGTGATTGGGAGGAACGGCCCCCCCGATCAGAACCCGAGCGGTGTTCTGTTATTGGACTTCTGTGCTCGTCACGGATTGTCCATAACGAACACCATGTTCAAGCATAAGGGTGTCCACACGTGCACCTGGCACCAGGGCACCCTAGGTCGCAGTTCGATGATCGACTTTGTGATCGTGTCATCGGACTTGCGGCCGCATGTCTTGGACACTTGGGTAAAGAGAGGGGCGGAGCTGTCAACTGATCGCCACCTGGTGTTGAGTTGGCTCCGATGGTGGGGGAAGATGCCGGTCCGACGTGGCAGGCCCAAACGTATTGTGAGGGTCTGCTGGGAACGTCTGGCAGAAAATCCTGTCAGAAGGAGTTTCAACTCCCACCTCCGACATAACTTTGCTCATGTTCCGGGGGAGGTGAGGGACATCGAGACCATGTTCCGCGCCTCTATTGCTGAGGCGGCCGACCGGAGTTGTGGCCGTAAGGTGGTCGGTGCCTGTCGTGGCGGAAATCCCCGAACCCGTTGGTGGACACCAATGGTGAGGGATGCCGTCAAGCTGAAGAAGGAGTCCTATCGGGCCTTTTTGGCCTGTGGGACTCCTGAGGCAGCTGATGGGTACCGGCTGGCCAAGCGAAATGCAGCTTTGGTGGTCGGTGAAGCAAAAATTCGGGCATGGGAGGAGTTCGGTGAGGCCATGGAGAAAGACTTCCGGAGGGCTTCGAGGAAATTCTGGTCCACCATCTGACGTCTCAGGAGGGGAAAGCAGTGCACCATCAACACTGTGTATAGTGGGGATGGGGCACTGTTGACCTCGACTCGGGACGTTGTGAGCCGGTGGGGAGAATACTTCGAAGACCTCCTCAATTCCACCGACACGCCTTCCCATGAGGGAGCAGAGTCTGGGTTCTCTGAGGTGGGCTCTCCTATCTCTGGGGTTGAGGTCACCGAGGTGGTTAAAAAGCTCCTCGGTGGCAGAGCCCCGGGGGTGGATGAGATTCGCCCGGAGTTCCTCAAGGCTCTGGATGTTGTAGGGCTGTCCTGGTTGACACGCCTCTGCAACATCGCATGGACATCGGGGACAGTGCCTCTGGATTGGCAGACTGGGGTGGTGGTCCCCCTTTTTAAGAAGGGGAACCGGAGGGTGTGTTCCAACTCCAGGGGGATCACACTCCTCAGCCTCCCTGGTAAGGTCTATTCAGGGGCGCTGGAGAGGAGGGTCCGTCGGGAAGTTGAATCCCAGATTCAGGAGGAGCAGTGTGGTTTTCGTCCTGGCCGTGGAACAGTGGACCAGCTCTACACCCTTGGCAGGGTCCTCGAGGGTGCATGGGAGGTTCGCCCAACCAGTCTACATGTGTTTTGTGGACATGGAGAAGGCGTTCGACCGTGTCCCTCGGGTGGTCCTGTGGGGGGTGCTTCGGGAATATGGGGTACCGAACCCCCTGATACGGGCTGTTCTGTCCCTGTACGACCGGAGTCAGAGTTTGGTCCGCATATCCGGCAGTAAGTCGGACTCGTTTCCGGTGAGGGTTGGGACTCCGCCAAGGCTGACCTTTGTCACCGATTCTGTTCATAACTTTTATGGACAGAATTTCTGTCCATAAAAGACCCCCTCTAGCCGAGGCGTAGAGGGGGTCCGGTTTGGTGGCCTCAGTATTGCATCTCTGCTTTTTGCAGATGATGTGGTTCTGTTGGCTTCATCAAGCCATGACCTCCAACTCTCATTGGAGGAGTTCGCAGCCGAGTGTGAAGCGGCTGGGATGAGAATCAGCACCTCCAAATCTGAGACCATGATCCTCAGTCGGAAAAGGGTGGCGTGCCCTCTCTAGGTCGGGGATGAGATCCTGCCCCAAGTGGAGGAGTTCAAGTATCTTGGGGTCTTGTTCACGAGTGAGGGAAGAATGGAACGGGAGATCGACAGGCGGATCGGTGCAGCGTCTGCAGTGATGCGGACTTTGTATCGATCCGTTGTGGCAAAGAAGGAGCTAAGCCGAAAGGCGAAGCTCTCGATTTACCGGTCGATCTACCTTCCTACCCTCACCTACGGTCACGAGCTGTGGGTCGTGACTGAAAGAACGAGATCCCGGATACAACCGGCTGAAATGAGTTTCCTCCGCAGGGTGTCCGGGCTCTCCCTTAGAGATAGGGTGAGAAGCTCGGTTATCCGGGAGGATCTCAGAGTAGATCCGTTACTCCTTCACATCGAGAGGAGCCAGATGAGGTGGCTGGGGCATCTGATTCGGATGCCTCCCGGACGCCTCCCCGGTGAGGTGTCCTTCATTTACTTGCCAGTGACGAGTATTACACAAGGTATATTCTGCCGCAGACTTCTTTGTCGCGCAACACACTCACTCTTCAAAAAAAAATTGTTTACCCCTAAAAAAATTTTTTGAAATTTAACTCACCAATCGTCTTCAATCCTGTGGATTGTCGTCAACCTTCAGATCCCAGTTGAGGAGTACGAAGACCAGTCCCGGAAAGGGTCTCAATTACCGTGGCCACGGTCTCTTAACTGGGTGTCGGCTCCACAACTGGAATCCTCGGGTGTGTTGACATCCGGCTCGAAGGACCAAATTAATGTTGGATTTATTTTACCCAACATTATAATGAATAGACAAAAGGAATGAAGACGCTGGTCTCTTTTTCTCATGAGGAGGGCGCATGGGAGATTGTTCAGGTTACAGCCTCTCAACACGCTCTAAACAATCTCCCCCGTCGCTCCTGCATTTATTTGAAAATAGGGAGGTTTCTAAGTTTACAAGACACAACACACTAAGGGGAGGGTTTCAAGGTGAAAACATGGCACCAACACCTGCCACGTCACGGCCACGTCCTTCTCTCTGATGATTCCTGCTGAGTCATCTTCTTGAAGGCGAGACATCTTTCTTTCTAAAAATTGTCCATAATACTCATGCAAGCTAAGCAAATAAATGATAACTTCTACAATATATCTAACAGTTTCCAATGTCTATTTGTAGAGAGCAGGAGATTAGAGATGTAGAGAATAGGGCTGAGAATGACTTTGCGAGGGCTTACACAGTATAGCATTTTCACGTATTGTCATCATTTTGTTTTCTCCAATTTCATTACAGTCGAACAATATTTCATGCTCACGTCCAACCAAGTCTCCATGTACAATAGATCAGTGAAATGACATGTACCTGTGTCCTCCATTTGCAGATAAACTGCTCATTCACCAGAATGAAGAACCTATTAAAAGGAGAAGACAGTAATATTACATTAACTGCATTTACCAACAAAGGTAGAGTATGCTTAATGATGAGCTACTTACCTTGTCTGTTTTCTGTTCATGTTGGTGATTGGTATGTTTTAAAATTTTAATAAATAAAGTGAAAAAGCCCACCACTATCCCCATGACTTGACCCCTGACCAACATCTTACGCCTTCCAAACCTCTCCTTCCACTGACCTTCTAATTCATATGAAAAGCTACTTCACACCAACTTATTTCATAATTTTTGTTATTTATTACATGATTAGATCTATCTTAAATAATTCCATCCATCCATTTTCTGAGCCGCTTCTCCTCACTAGGGTCGCGGGCGTGCTGGAGCCTATCCCGGCTGTCATCGGGCAGGAGGCGGGGCACACCCTGAACTGGTTGCCAGCCAATCGCAGGGCACATACAAACAAACAACCAGTCGCACTCGCAGTCATGCCTACGGGCAATTTAGAGTCTCCAATTAATGCATGTTTTTGGGATGAGGGAGGAAACCGGAGTGCCCGGAGAAAACCCATGCAGGCACGGGGAGAACATGCAAACTCCACACAGGCGGGGCCGGGGATTGAACCCGGGTCCTCAGAACTGTGAGGCTGACGCTCTAACCAGTCGGCCACTGTGCCGCCATCTTAAATAATTAAAATATGTTAATAAATAACAAAAGTTAAAAAGTCCAACACTCCCTCTCCCCTACACTAACTTAAACATTCTTATGTCTATCAAACCTCTTACACTGACCTTTTTATCTTACATATATATTTAACCTTTATTTACTCAGGTAAGGTAATTGAGAACAGATTTTTATTTTGTAGTATTTTGGAAAAGTAGTATAGATTGGGCTGGCACGGTGGGCGACTGGTTAGTAGACTGGTCAGTTCCGAGGACCGGGGTTCAATCCCCGGCCCCGCCTGTGTGGAGATTGCATGTTCTCCCCGTGCCTGCGTGGGTTTTCTCCGGGCACTCCGGTTTCCTCCCACATCCCAAAAACATGCATGCTAGGTTAATTGACGACTCTTAATTGCCCGTAGGTGTGAATGTGAGTGTGAATGGTTGTTTGTTGGTATGTGCCCTGCGATTGGCTGGCAACCAGTTCAGGGTGTGCCCCGCCTCCTGCCCGATGTTAGCTGGGACGGGTTCCAGCACGCCCGCGACCCTAGTGAGGAGAAGCGATGGATAGTATAGATTGGTTTAACAACAGGAAAGTAACCATTTTTCGACATGGGAGGTTTCGGCCCGAGGACAGCTTTAAGGTGTCTGCCGGTATCGCGATCCATGATCGTCAAACTGAGGGCGTCGGGGGAGGGGGGGGAGGGACATCTGTCCTCGGGCACAGAGCATTTGGGGGGGGCTTGGCTGTCCAGCAGGGGGCCCAAACACCCCTCACCCAACCAGGTATTTGTGCCCCCCCCCACCACCACCATGAAGGTGTTGTATGCGGGCCCAGGATGAGGTGCTACACTCCTGTCACCAGCTACAAGTTATCTGCAGGGTGCAGGGGGCAGACAACTCATAGCCGAAACCTCTTATGTTGAAAGCAAGTGTTTTGCTTCGCATGCTGAGCCATCTTCAACCCACATCCCATCTCATCTTAACAAAAACATGCATATTCCTAACCTTCCAACCACAGCATCAGCATCTGGAAATCATCAACTGCTCCCCTCACCCAATGTTTAGATTGCCACCACCTGCGACACCTTCAACATTTTAAGCTCAAGCCGTATTGTTTTTCTGACTGCTTTAATGACACAGTTTGGCAGGTCCTGTGCGTTTGCTTAAAAAGTCATCCAAAGATCAAATAGGACCTTGGATTATGCTATCAACGTATTCCTTTGCTGTTTGGATAACCCTCTATCTTCTGCTAAGTTCAACATGTCCAAGAAAAATGGACACTCTAACCTTGTATGCAGCCAGATGGAGTCAGCACATGCTATTCACAAGGGTACTGGACTATGGCCATGCCAGGCCACCCCCAGGTGAGCAGGAACAGGATGTCACAGGCAAACCACTCCTGGGTGTTTTTAATCTCTTGCTGATACTTCTTTTGGCTGGTGATGTTGAACTAAACCCTGGGCCAGTGCTAGCTGGGCTTCCACCTCTGTTACCTGGGCCAACATCACTGCCAACTGGGCCTTTACCTCGAGCAGCCGGGCTAACACCACTGCTAGATCAGTTAACATCATTGCTAGCTAGGCCTCCACCTCTACCGGCTGGGCCTCCACCTCTGCTAGCTGGGCCTCTACCACTGCCACCTGTGCCAACACCACTGCTAGTTGGGCCTCCACCACTGCTAGCTGGGCCGCCACCATTGCCGGCTGGGCCTCCACCACTGCTGGCTGGGCCTCCACCTCTGCTAGCTGGGCCTCTACCACTGCCACCTGGGCCTCCATCACTGCTAGCTGGACCTCCACCACTGCTGGCTGGGCCTCCACCATTGCCGCCTGGGCCTCCACCACTGCTAGCTGGGCTTCCACCTCTGCTAGCGGGGCTAACACCTCTGCTCGCTGGGCCTCCTCCACTGCTGGCTGATGCGGAAGCTGGCACCGTAAAGCTATATGCAAACATTGCCAATAAAAGAAACAGGGGGCTGCCAAACCCCGCAATTCTAAAGCACCGGAAATGCAGGGTGTTCCAAACCGTTAATAACTCGAAATTAATATGGGACTCAACATGTAAACCAAAAGGCATTCTTTGTGCACACTTAAACATACGAAGCATTTTAACGAAAAGTGATCAGGTCAATCACCTTCTCACTGACTCAAATATTGACTTCCTCTGCCTATCTGAGACATGGCTCCATGAATCTTCGCCCTCAGCAATACTATCTGTACCTGGTTATAAAATGTTTAGAAAAGACAGACAGGGTTCCAAGGGAGGAGGTGTTATGATTTATGCCAAGGTCACTTTTAATTGTAATGAAATACATGTTACAGATGAGAATGGATTAGAATTTCTTGGACTAACTGTTTCTTTGTCACAGCAAATGTCTTTTATTCTTGTAGTTATTTATAGGCCTCCCTCATCAAATGCAGCTTTTTATGAAAAGCTGGAAATTTTACTGAAGCAACTCAATCTTGCAAAAGAGGTGATAATAATGGGTGACCTAAATGTTAATTGGGAAGTTAACAAAGTTAGGAAAAAATTTAAAAGCGTTATGGATGATATGGATATGACTCAGGTAATTAATGGACCTACAAGAATTACAAACTCCACCCGAACTCAGATTGATCTAGCTTTTACTAATAGGCCAGAAAGGATCTTGCAGCCATACAATATGCTCACAGGATTGTCTGATCACAATCTTATAATGGTCACAAGAAAATGAAATAAAAAGCGCTTCAAACCCTTGGCCACCACTGAATCCTATAGGATAGCAAAACATGAACAGCAAGATTTCCAAGATTCTATCCAAGAAGTAAACTGGGATGTATTACTCGCTGGCAAAAATTTAGATGAGGTTTGTTCTAAATTTGCCAACAAAATACAATAAATGATTGTACAATTTACACAGATAATTAAACTAAACGCTAGAAAGAATGGCCTTCATTGTTTAAACACATTTATTATGAAACTGATGAAAGAACGCGATCATTCCTTGAAGTTGTCGGTCAAATCAGGATACAATAGACACCACTTTATTTCACTGAGAAATAGGGTAGTGAAAGAAATAAGAAAATCTAAAGCTGGCTTTTTCATGACTGCTTTGAATCGTGCGAAGGGAAATTAAAAAATAACCTGGAATTATATTAAAAAACTATTGGATGATACACAAAATAACAAAACAAAACTAATGCAAATTAAATTAAATGGAAACATCCTGACGGAACCTCAAGTGATGGCTGATGCTTTTAACAACTACTTCATTGAATCTGTGTCAGAAATATCTGCTAAGTTTGCAGTAAAACAAAGGAAGCAATACCCTGCAGTTCTTTACTATTACAAATATTACTGAGACCAAAGTTATCAATTGAATTCATTCACTCAAACCATCTAAGGCAAAGGATGTTTTTGGAATGGACACGAACATGCTCAAAGATCTAGGTTCAACTCTTGCTACTCCTATTGCCTCAATCATTAATCTTTCAATTTCACCTGGTCACTTCCCAAAGGCCTGGAAATCTGCTATTGTTACCCCTGTCTTTAAATCCGAAAGTTGCAGAAAAATGGGTGTCAGAGCAGATTGTCCATTATTTAAACAGCAGCTCCCCCTCTCTCCACGCCATGCAGTTTCTTCCACCTCTCTGATGGCACTGTCAGGATTCCAGCGGGTGTGGTGGACTACAGAAAGACCGTGGCCACGGCAGGCTCCCTAGAGTGAGCGTAAAGATCCTTTTCCAGGACTGGACCTCAACCCGCCAGCTGGGATCTGACGGTTGACGGCATTCCGATGGAGGGAAGACAACAGTGGTGAGTTAAACTTCCTTAAAGGGGGGAAGTGAATGACTGGATGTCATTGCGCGTTAATAACTGGAGGTCATTGTGCATTATAAAACCCTGTGAATACTAGTAAATGGCAGGTAAATGAGGGACGGCGGAGTCCAATAAATTCCGTAGAAAAAGGACGGCGGAGTCCTGTGTACACTTAAATTCCGTGAAAATCGTAGTAATAAAGCGCTTGTGTGACTGAGAAGTGAATGAATGGAGATAAAATACCACCAGGTATTTATCTCATTTAAAACAGTGGGATTGCAAACAGCAGACTGGTGTGGATGCAAAGGCAATAATTCTCCACCTGAAAAGGTTGAAGTAGAATTACCACAACAGAAAATTTGAGTTGCTGTCCTACTGATAAGAAACCAGTTTTTAGAACATCCTTGGTGTTGACAAACTGGACCAAATTCTCTAAAATGGGGAAAGGAAGTAGTAAAATAAAACCCAGGGATACACTGCATTGTAAAGATTGGAAGTTCATTTAAAAAAAAAAAAAAACAAAGACAGTATCCTGATAACATTTAATATTTAGACACATGGATAACTGAACACGGCTTTAATTATTAGTTAAATACACACAAAAATAGCCGCGTCGCAGGAATCAATCATAAAAAAAGAAAGAAAAATGTTTAAAAAATGAAGGAAAATGGTTTTGAGGAAACAGAATATTGGATGAGAACTTGAGAGGGAGACAGAGAACGGAAAGAGAATGTAGACAAAATGAGAAAGGAAAAGGAATGTGAAAAGAAAGACAGAATGTGTAGAGAGGGAAAAAGAACAATTAATGTTCCATAGAAAGGAGGATGATGAAACAGGATCAGTGTCGAGAGTTGTCGAAAGAGAGAGAGTTGTTGAAGTAAGTGAAAACGGGGGAGGTGCAACTGCCCCCCCCTTTATCCCAAATTACCACCGCCTCTACATTAGAAGGATTGACACCACATAAAGCAGACATAAACCAGTTTGTTGAGGAACTGGAAAATTTAAGGCGATCATATAACTTAAATGGTGCAAAGGTCCAACAAGTGTGGATGGCGGCCATGGGTCCAGATTGGCATAATATTAGAGGAATTCGAGAGATGGAAATGTGATTTTGGCCCATGATAGTCGCAAATTGGCACACCGGGTGCAAGGATTAATTAACAGAGCAACCCAGCGTTTCAGACAGAGAGCAAATTACACTGAAATCGGAAGAGTAAAACAAAAGGATGATGAGCCTTTTGAAGAATACAGAGTAAGAATGACAACTCTATTCAAGACTCACAGCAGCCTGCAGGAGGATGGAGATGTAAATGACCCATTTCCACAGCAGTTGAAGAATGCTCTCCATGCAGGTTTAAAAGACGCAATTCGCAGTTGGGTTAACAAACATTACATTGGCCTGCCTACAGGCACCTTGGAGGAGTATGTAAATCACGTCCTCCATGCTAAAAAAAAAAGAAATAAAAATAAATAAATAAATAAAGATAATCCATCCATTGTCAACACCGCTTATCCTGGTTAGGGTTGCGGGGCGCTGGAGCCTATCCCAGCTGACTTCGGGCGAAAGGCGGACAACACCCTGAACTGGTCGCCAGTCAGAAGCAGGGCACATATAGACACGGACAACCATTCGCACTCACATTCACACCGTCACTGAGTGGGAACTGATCCCACGCTGCCCGCACCAAAGTCAGGCGAGTGCACCACTACACCATCAGTGACGAAATAAAAATAAAAGAAAAAAAGCAACAGCATTAATGACTGAAGGGAGAAAGGTGATCCCCAAATTACAAGACAAAATGTCAGAGAATGATTTGCAAATTACACTCTGGTACAAAGGTACACCTGGTCCAGATGTGGAATATGAGAGAAAATTGGCAAAAATAACACCAGCTAGAGTCACTATGACTTATTTGTACACTGATACAGAAAGCACAGCAGTGGCAGAAGTGACATTAAATGAAGAGACGGAAGCACTGTTTAGAATGTGGACTCCACCCCACATCTCTTTGTACAAAAATAGACATAAAAATGGAAAGACTCAGGGAGAATAGTTGAACAAGGTGAGAGAGTAACTGATTGGGTTACCTTTTCAACCAATACAGAAATAAGTGCCTGAACAGGAATAGAAAGAAAGGCACTATTTTGGACAATTCAGGCACAAGAAGGGATACACCTACATTCTCAGCAAAAATCAGACTTAATGCTCACTGAGGATGAGGAAGATTTGTTGAAGGAAGTGTCAGAGAAGTTATGGTCTAAAGGACCTACAGATGTTGGGTTAATAAAAGGAACCTTACCAGTAAAAATCAGGCCGAAAACTGAATACAGACCATGTGTGAGATAATATCCATTGAAACAGGATGCATACGAAGGCATCAAACCAGTAATTGAAGAATTTATTGCTGCTGGAGTAATAGAGTAAATGGACATGTTGGTGAAGGTAATAGGGGTGATGAAGAATTGATGGTTAAGTACGGCATCCAGGAAAGGAACTTGGAGGGACAGATGGTGGTAGACTTTGCAACAACGATGCAAATTGCTGTTGTGAACACTTTTTTCCAGAAGAAGCACGAACATATGGTGACCTACAAGAGCGGAGGTAGAAACACACAGGTGGATTACATCTTGTGCAGACGATGTAATCTGAAGAAGGTTACCAACTGTAAAGTAGTGGTAGGGGAGAGTGTGGCTAGACAGCATAGGATGGTGGTATGTAAGATGACTCTGGTGGTGGGGAGGAAGATTAGGAAGACAAAGGCAGAGAAGAGAACCATGTGGTGGAAGCTGAGACAGGACGAGTGTTGTGCAGCTTTTCGGGAAGAGGTGAGACAGGCTCTTGGTGGATGGGAGGCTGGCCATTTCGATATGAGGTGTCTCTCCAGTATGTTCAGATCACACAGTTCAGTGGGGATAACTACAAGTTCAAGGTTGTTAGCCACAGGGAGTGCTGGCATTTTACCATCTTTGAGGTGTCCATTGCAAGTGAGACAGAGCCACTCACTTTTTCTCTCATCTGGAACTTTGCATGATGGCTTTTCATGATTACAAACATGTAGAAACTTTCCTGTGAGGCAACTTGCAACAGCGTGCTTGTTTTTCTTATATAGGGGTAAATCATGTATGATTTCTCTCATTGAAGCCCTTGTCGAGCCTATATCGGTTAGTTACGTCAGATTTTTCAGTCGGAAGTTGGCATCAAGTTGACAGCGAGTAGTAATATAAGCCTTTTTTTTTTAAACTGTCGGTTGACAATATCAAATCCTTTCTCTTCCTTGTTTTATTTTTTTTCCAACTCTTTCCTGACGCTTTTAAATTTTTCGTCGTCTTGTTTTCGCTTTTTGACAGATTACGTTTTTGATCCTTACATGGCAACCCTCTGACATCGGTGACATGTCCTCGCAGTCTTTTTTGTTGCGAGGTACTTCATCTGCTAGACACCGGTCACTTGTCGCCAAACATGCCATCTCGAAGGCTGCTCTTGGAGTGACGTCATCATTGTGCGTCGCAACGGGAGGCAGCTCCGCACACGGCGCCACCTCATGGTCATCAGTAGCGACATCAACAGTTTCAAAACGAACAGGCATAAAGTCGTACTGTTCAGACGGACGTGTGTTCAGCCGAGTGAAAACCTCCATGAGCTTCAAAACGAACAGGCATAAAGTCGTACTGTTCAGACGGACGTGTGTTCAGCCGAGTGAAAACCTCCATGAGCTTCAAAACGAACAGGCATAAAGTCGTACTGTTCAGACGGACGTGTGTTCAGCCGAGTGAAAACCTCCATGAGCTTATCTACTAGGTCATTCAAACGTGAAAAGCAACATGACAGCTGTACCATTGTAAATCGGAAGCCCATCGCACCCTCTGGAGTGGGGGTCAAAAAAGCCATACCTTCCCTGGCGGTCTTGGAAAACAGCTATGCACATTAAATTCATGATCACGAGAGCATAACTTACATCTGAAAGCCAGGCACTGAAGTCTGTCACGGAGATTCGGGGATCCAAATGAAGAAGTAAACAATCCATACATTGGTTGACACTTTAACACATATTGCTTCCTAAAACCATTCGCAAACACTGGAATTTCGTCAGTAGTCAAAAAAAATCGTGTGCGAAGCGCCCTTCTGCTTTCAAAACAGTTACAGGAGCCACGTAGTTCATTGCCTCGGTCAAGCACCAGGTCCAGATGGGGTCCGGTCACGTCATTTATCACCTGCATGAAAGCTAGAAATGTAACAGAATTCACAGTACATTGGCAGTTTCTAGAATCTGCATATTTGGGATGGTCTTGGCTGTAGGACCCCAACACATACGTCACCGGATTGTGATGTACAGAAGCCATGACCTCCACAGAGTTTCCAGGTTCAACAGCCATTCAGCTCTTCGGTGGGGAGAGATTTACCTGCACACTGCTCCCAGCGCAACTTGGCAGCTTGCGACTTCTTACCTTTACGTGGCATGGCTCGTCTCAGACTGGTCACGTATCCCAGAATCACAAGGGATAATTCTCTGTTTCACAAATCCCCAAAAGGATAATTCAGTTTGTCACAATCCCAAAACGGAGAATTCTTTTTCACAAAATCAAAGGGATGAAAAGCGTCGTCCGTCAGCGTAGTCTATATGGATCACAAATATCCTTTGACAGCGAGTGAAAAAAGACAGAGACAAAATGTGGAGCAGCGGACAAAGAGGGTGGGGATCAGGTACAGGTGGTCTTCTGCAAATAAATAAAATAAAAATAAGTCTCATACTATTAAAAGTTCTTACAACTTTTCAGCAGTCTCCCAAGTCAATGGTACATCATCTAAGGCAGTGTTCCCCAACCTTTTTAGCACTGCGGACCGGTTTAGAGCCGGCATTTTTCTCACGGACTGGCTGTGGCGCATTTTATCTACACACACACACACACACACTTACATACATATATATATATATATATATATATATACATACATACATACGTACGTATATATACATACATACGTACATACATATGTATATATACGTACATACGTATATACATATGTATATATACGTACATACGTATGTATATATACGTACATACATATGTATATATACGTACATATGTATATATATATATATACACATACATATGTATATATATACACACATACATATGTATATATATATATATACACATACATATGTATATATGTACATACATATGTACGTATATATATATACACGTGTATATATATATGTATGTACGTACGTACGTACATACATACATACATACGTACGCATGTATATATATACACACACATATACATACACATGCATATATATATATACACATGCATATATATATATACACACATATATACATACACATGCATATATATATATACACACATATATACATACATATATATACATATATATATATACACACATATATATACATATATATATATACATACACACATATATACACACATATATACACATATATATACATAGTTTTTGTTTTATTTTTTCAACCCTTTCCGGTCGCTTTTGTGTATATTTGTACATAAATACACGCTTGCCTCACTCCTGCTTCCTCCTTCGCCGTTCGTGGTGCGTCCACTGAGGGCACGATACAGGAGTGGGGGTCGGAGTTGTTGTAGGCAGCCAGACCAGACTGCAGTTCCCGAGCTCCTCAATGAGAGTAGACTTTTAACTCCATAAAATTAGTTCTGCCTGTGTCGTGGAGAAACCTACGACTGTATCTGTATCAGAGCGGACTTTGTGTGTGAGAGTTAACTGTTGCGATAAACCCGAATTTTAAGTACAACCCGAATTCCAATGAAGTTGGGACATTGTGTTAAACATAAATAAAAACAGAATACAATGATTTGCAATTCATTTTCAACCTACATTTAATTGAATACACTACAAAGACAAGATATGTAATGATCAAACTGAAAAACTTTATTTTTTGGGGCAAATAATCATTACCTTAGAATTCTATGGCTGCGACACATTCCAAAAAAGCTGACACAGGTGGCAAAAGAGACTGAGAAAGTTGATGAATGCTCATCAAACACCTGTTTGGAACATCCCACAGCCTAATTGGGAACAGGTGGGTGCCATTATTGGGTATAAAAGGAGCTTCCCTGAATTGTTCAGTCATTCACAAGCAAAGATGGGGTGAGGTTCACCTCTTTGTGAACAAGTGCGTGAGAAAATAGGCAAACAGTTTAAAGACAATGTTCATCAACGTACAATTGCATGGAATTTAGGGATTTCATCATCTACAGTCCATAATATAATCAAAAGGTTCAGAGAATCTGGAGAAATCACTGCATGTAAGAAAACCAACATTGAATGCCCGTGACCTTCGATCCCTCAGGCGGCACTGCATGAAAAACCGACATCAATGTGTAAAGGATATCACCACATGGGCTCAGGAACACTTCAGAAAACCAATGTCAGTAAATAGTTTGGCGCTACATCCGTAAGTGCAACTTGAAACTCTACCATGCAAAGCAAAAGCCATTTATCAACAACACCCAGAAACGCCGCCGGCTTCTCTGGGCTCATCTAAGATGGACTGATGCAAAGTGGAAAAGTGTTCTGTGGTCCGACGAGTCCACATTTCGAATTGTTTTTGGAAATTGTGGACGTCGTGTCCTCCGGGCCAAAGAGGAAAAGAAGCATCCAGAGTGTTATGGACGCAAAGTTCAAAAGCCAGCATCTGTGATGGTATAGGGCTGTGTTAGTGCCAATGGCACGGGTAACTTACACTTATCTCTGAAGGCACCATTAATGCTGAAAGGTACATACAGGTTTTAGAAAAACATATGCTGCCATCCAAGCAACGTCTTTTTCATGGACGCCCCTGCTTATTTCAGCAAGACAATGCCAAACCACATTCTGCACGTGTTACAACAGCGTGGCTTCGTAGTAAAAGAGTGCGGGTACGAGACTGGCCTGCCGGCAGTGCAGACCTCTCTCCCATTGAAAATGCGTGGCGCATTATGAAAGCATAAAATACGACAACGGAGACCCCAGACTGTTGAACAGCTGAAGCTGTACATCAAGCAAGAATGGGAACGAATTCCACCTACAAAGCTTCAACAATTAGTGTTCTCAGTTCCCAAACGTTTATTGAATGTTGTTAAAAGAAAAGGTGATGTAACACAGTGGTAAACATGACCCTGTGCCAGCTTTTTTGGAACGTGTTGCAGGCATAAAATTCTAAGCTAATGATTATTGGCTAAAAACAAAGTTTATCGATTTGAACATTAAATATATATTTTTTGTAATGTATTCAATTAAATATAGGTTGAACATGATTTGCAAATCATTGTATTCTGTTTTTATTTATGTTTAACACAACGTCCCAACTTCATTCGAGTTGGGGTTGTCGGACTGCTGATATCATGTTTCATTTGAGAAAGTTTCGTTCAAAAGAACAAATCTTTTCAGTAGATGTAATAAACTGAATTGGTTTAGAAAATATTTTGTTCTTTGAGCTATGCCGCCGTGAGCCAGCGCGCTTGGACCGGAAACAGAAGCGTTCAAGTCGGCTAGGACCGGAAACGGAAGCCTTCTGTGCAGTCTTGACGTGTCAGTTGAGCCATGCAGCTGTTGCAGCAGAGAAGATCCAGTCAATTTTCGAAATAAAACACATTGACACACGACTTGCAATACAACAGAAATTATATAAATTGGTCATTCTTTATCTGCGGCCCGGTAACAAATGCCTCACAGGTACCGGTGCGCGGACCTGTGGTTGGGGACCACTGATCTAAGATAAAGATCATCTTAAAAAAGTATTGCATCCTACTGATCGTTCTTGTGAACTTTGACCCACCCTCAAAAGTAGATTTGAGGTAATGTTCGTCTGACAAGTAACGACTTTGCATGACTTTATAATAAACCATTGCGAGACTGCATTTTAGCAGCTGTATGCAGTTAATCAGCCTGAAATGAACTTAGTTTAACATGTGGCCACATTTTAAAAAGTGATCATGATAAAACACCTGGCATTAAATGTTAAAAGAAAAATTAAAAGAGAACATTTTAACATTCCAAATAACTGCGTTTGAACTTTAAATGTATAAAAGCATAATTACACGCATGTATATCACATCATAGTGTCTTGCCATCGTTCCACAGCAGTGATTCCCAACCAGTGTGCCGTGCCACATTAGTGTATGGTGAAAGCTCTTCAGGTGCGCTGTTAAAATGATCAAATTTCACTTGAATTGGTCAGAAAATTATTTACAACAAATGTAACTTAGTCTGTCTATGCAAGTGAAATACAGTGAAAGAACAAACAAATGCCTTCTATTATATGGTCGATAGGACATCATTGACTTGTATATCCACTTTTTGTGACTTGTTTTGTTTAATGGTGTGCCACGAGATTTTCCAAATATAAAATATGCGGCTTAGCTCAAAAAATATTGGGAATCACCGTACTGCAGGATTGCATAAAGGAGAAAAAAAATATTTGTTGCAGTTAAACACATTCATCACAATAATGAAACGTTTTCCAGAAAGTTGTCCACAACTCACCTTTGCAGCTAACAGATTTTCCTTCTCGGGGGAGAAAGAGAAAGAAAGAAAAATAAATAAATAAATCACAATTATTGCACTTATACATACATTTCAGTCGAACTTACAAATAATAAATTTGCATTCCACTTATATACATACATCACAATGAAATCTGATTAATTTCTCATTTACAGAATGTATTCAGCTTAATGATGATATAAAATCTTATTTTTATATGATTGACAATAACTTGAAATTGAGCTAAAATGTCAAGACATAGTCTTTTTTTACAATAACACTTTTGTAATATTTGAAGGGTGAGATAAAATAGAAAATATAAAGTATAATAACAAAATATCTCCCAAAAAACAACGATGTAATAAAAAAAAACAAAAAAAACAAAAAAAAACATTTATAAAGGCAATAAACTGTTTGCTGCCATTGTGGTACTTGGATACACTTTAAAATATGCCACTGAGGATACCTGTACTTTTCAGTAGATTGGTTATATTTTGATTAATTTACACAATATGCTACAATGCATGCATTTAACATTTTTTATAAGATGCCTTCAATCTTCATTGACGCTAAACAGCTACCACTGAGCAAAATTATCCCTCGTTAGACAAACAGGTTAATCAACTTTTGCAAGCTTATGTGACAAATTGTTTCACCATATTTTTTTAGGAACTCCATGGCAAAAATCCTCGTTCCCCCTGCACAGAGTTAAAACGGTGGCAACCATTGTCCTTCTCACTCACACGCCTGGAGCTGTTTTATTTTATTTGTATTTATTACTTGAAGGAAGAACAAAGCAGATTAAAACAACAGTGTTGGACATAATTTAAATTAGACTGTACATATACGGGACTAGCGTGAGCTCGAGTTGTGCAGCAGTCATAACTTTTCATGTCGAAATACGTCATTACACTTATGTACTGCGTTACTGTAACATGCTAACACGATTAGCGTGATAACATTAGCATGCAAACACGTAATATATTAATTTTAACCACCTTCCAGTTGGTGTTACTTACACAGTCTGACAATCAAACGCCAAATGGGCGTAAAGGTGATGGTTTGTGGTAGGTTAGAGCATTAGAAAGAACATTTATCCGTCTTAATAATTAATAACTCAGACGACGTTGTGGTGCGACTTACCAAGGCGGGAGACAGAAAGTCTGTAACGCAGCGCCTTCGCATGAACCCGGATGTGAATCTTCTTCTTCTTCGATGATATTTGATGGCGGTTTGTGTCCGTTGCGTTGCATTACCTTCATCCTCTACACACAATCAGATTATTGACACAAATCGTGTCCCATTTAGTAGTGATGGTGAGATTTAACACTTAAGCCAATTGGTTCGAGTATTGGTTCATTTCTTCATGCTTAATGTGCACACACGACACCACCTGCGGGCCATGTGTATAATCACAGCCAACTGAAAAATAGCCTCGATATTTGTTTTGGATTTGCGGAAGTTGTTACTGACAAGAACAGTGCTCAAGCTGGCCAGTAGAGGGCGACAGCGTAGTACCTATACATGCCAACCGTCAGAAAACAGAAGAGGAACGAGGGGGAGCAATAAATGATATTCGTAGGCTGCTGGTGTGAGAGGGAGAAAAGTCTAATGGAGACAATATAATGTTCCGTCTGCATCTCAAAAGTGCTTACTGCGTACCACGAATTTGATTCATCTCACAATTGTAAGCGAATAAATGCACCCCTCGTTCTTCTTCGTTATTATTCAACGATTGGCATGTGCAGGCACCACGCTTTCGCCCTCTACTGGCCAGCTTGAGCACTGTTCTTGTCAGTGACAACTGCTGCCAATCCAAAACAAATATACATACCATTTACCTATTTTGTGTCCCGTGCTGTTCTTTTTTAGTTTTACAAATGAAAACTGAAAATAAAACCGTTATTCAACGTTTCCTTACTCGTTCCAGACAACAAAAAAAGTCAATCAACCTGTATTTCAATTGTTTTGTTTTTTTAAATTATTTTAAAACGAAAATCAAATAACCAGTCGTTTTTCTACATTTATTATACGTCTCCAAACGTTATATACAATTACCAAAAAACACTGGGCCAGATGATTGACATATCACGGCACCGAACGTCTTGTCGAAAGGAGCCAGTTGCATTTTGAAATCAGTATTGACTGCTAAAATAACTTCTGTACAGTAGTTGGCGCTATGTACCACAAATAATTCTAATCCGCATTCATTAGGAGGAGAAGAAGAGTCGCCACGGAAGAAGAGGATGATTTGACCAACAGTCAGTCTACGACCTCGTCCCAAAGTTTTACGGTGGTTTCCTTAATGAGTCACTGTTTAAAATCACAGTTGTGTTGAGATAGAAGATCGTTTTGCTAGAAGCCACGGATATCAAGCGAAAGTTAACATTAAGTTCCATCTCAGGGCGGTAAAAACGAAAATGTATCACCCAGCACATGCAGCGTTTCGAAAAGTGCTGTTAATGAACATCACAAGTTTAAATAGTTTAAAAAAACAAAACATAACTGTCATTCAAGTGAATTCTGCATTTTTATTTCAGTATTTTGTCTTCTTTATTTTATTAAATTCAATAAGTCTCCCTTTAAAGATGAAACAACTCGTCTGCCTTTTTATTTCATATGGTTTAATAGATTATTGAGACTTGACATGCTGACTTGATAAATATATACATCTGTTTTCATGTTTTATGACAGTGCATACAGGCTTTTGTATAACTGGGCTATTTTTTGTGAAATAAATTTGAGTAGCTAAAAAATCTCAAAAATTTGAATTGTGATTCAATAAATAAGTGAAATTTGGGTCCTGAGGCAAAACCAGTTGGGAACCACTGAGTGGCTGGAAATTAGAATATCAAATTTAAAATTGACAATGGTGGATTTTCCCTGACATTTTTTAGGCTTGAAGTGGGGATTTGATAACATTGTGCTATTGTAAGTGATGCGAGGAGTAACAAAAGTGGCCTATTTTTTTCAAAGGGTCCATTGACAATGAAAAGACATGGAGACATAACTTATTTTTAAAGAGAAGCAAGTCAGGGAAATATAAGGCAGACACACAGCGAGAACTCAGCTCTGGCATCAGTAGTCCTGGCAGCTCCCGTCCTGGGACTAGTCAGGATAGAGAATGTGAGGCACAACACAGCCTATCATCACCAAGTCAGAGAATAGACTGAAGCAGTCACATGCTCAGTTCAGTAATTAAGTGTACTTTAAGATATTTAGAAGTGTTAGTTACTGATGTGTTTTTTCCATGGTGGTTGAATTTTTAATATTAATATTTTTATACCATGTAGTTCCAACCAAAGAGGACACAGAAGCCTCTGATTCTGACAACGATGTTGCACCAGAAGAGCCAGACCTGGAGCCAACTGTGTCCAGCACTGCTTTTGCTGGTCCAAAAGGACCCAGTGGTAGGTCTACTTACCTGAAACTTACTAGTTAGCTGCAGTTACCATCCGTATAATAATCAGTGTGTGAGTATCTGTGAGTATGTAAGTGGGTAAAAGTGTGATTATTGAAAAATTGTTGCAGTTGTTGAAGTTGTGTTAGTGTGTACATTGTGCTGTAAACATTGTTAATAAACTTCAAATTATACACAAAAATCTCATGTTATGTGTGCTTATTATGTACATTGCAACATTTAGAGTGAAATTGCAAGTCACTGGTAGAGAAACAAATTCATTCTCAGAGGAAACTTGAACACGTAAAGGCAGGAACGGTGCAAATGCGTTGAGAAATAAGGAAGTTACGGCACAATTTAGAATTTCGGGCTTTTATTTTGAAATTTGGGGAAGGGGAGTTGTTCACAGGTTGGTTTGGATGAGCTGAACACATACAAGTCGGAAGCGTGCAAATCCGTTGAGAAATCAGGAAGTTACAGCAAAATTTCTAATTTTGGGCTTTTATTTTGAAAATTTGGGGAAGGGGAGTTGTTCACAGGTTGGTTTGAATGAGCTGAACACGTAGAAGTAGGAACGGAGCAAATCCGTTGAGAAATAAGGAAGTTACAGCAAAATGTCTAATTTCGGGCTTTTATTTTGAAATTTCGTGAAATTTGGGGAAGGGGAGTTGTTCACAGGTTGGCTTGAATGAGCTGAACACATCGAAGTACGAACGGTGCAAATTGAGATATAAGGAAACTATAGCTAAAAATGAAGAATTTGTGGCTAAAATGCAGGTATTTCAGTGATGCACAATGTAGAATGTGGGTTGTGTGGGAATGTGGGGAATATGGAAAACATGTAAGTGGAATGGTTAGAATTGGTGAAGAAATGTGGAAGCAGGGGGGAACAAGGCAGAACAGAGTGGAATGGGAAGAATTTGGGTGTTAAAATAGTAAAATGTGGAAGGTGGGGAAAATGGGAATACGGGAATGTGTGTTGAAGAAGTTGTGAATGAGTTGAATCTTTTAAATGTGAACGCGAATGATGTGAAAGTATTTTGTTGAATGTCTCATTGGGAATGAATGGGAAATTGTGGGTAATATTTCCCTGAGAAAAATATAAGCACACTTCACATGAATATTTGGAAAATGTTAAAGTTGGAACGGCGTGAACCAGATAAAAACTGTGGGACTAGTTAAGTGTCAAAAAACGGCCCAATAATAAAAATAATCAAGTTTTTTTTTGTGCTTCCAGCATTCGTACAATAAAGTTTTGGGTGGAGAATAACATAGTGTGAATTACTCAGTCTTTTCCCTGCTATCAGCAAGCCACAATGCTAATGCAGCTTCCATTTTCACAATTCTCTTATTACACGGAGTTACCACACGTTTCGCTTCATTATTGAAGGTTATTGAAGCAGTTTTGCGGATGTTTGCTTCCTCTTTCTTGATGTACCGCACTGCAGATTCATTCACGCCATAATGGCGTCCCACAGATGCTTCTGCCCTCTTTGAGCAAATCAAAAAGTTTCATATATATATATATATATATATATAGGTATACATGTATGTATATTTATATATTGTAGCGGACATGCTCCCCGCAAAAGGTGACACAGTGACTCCCCACGACTTGATAAACTACACTCTTCGCCCTGCTGTGAGAATCCCACAAGAAGACGCCGACTGGACCCTAAAGTCATTAGCAGGTCCCCTCGAAATCTTGGTTTGCAGTCACCAAAGAGTCCTTGTCTTCGTTTGAATTGGCAGCGGCCAAACGGTGCGCTCCTCTCTCCTGGAGACCAAATGTGCACGCAAGGCACCATCCACTAGCGTTTGAGAGCAACTTGTGAACTCTCATTCGTTTGTTAACCAAGGATAAAGGTCTGTTTTAATATTTTACGAACTCTGCCGAATTATTCCAAATGTATGCCTTGATGTCTTTGTGACCACTTTACAAGCACAATTGCGAGATTTTGAGAATTGTTTGTCTTGATTTGACTCCAAGCAGCATGAAATGTGATTTGAACCATGAACAGTTGATTTGCCAAAACTAAAGTATAAACAGACATTCTATGTGCTTGACCTGTGAGGAGAGAGAACAACGCTGAGGTTATATTATATTAATATATGATTTTAAACCCATTTTATGGGTTAAAATTGTAGACCAGGTTCAAGCTGATGGCTGTTGTCTCGTCTCGACCCCTTCGACACGCCCCCAGGGTACTTAACCCCTGACTCCCGCTCTCCTTTCCTCTGGCTTCTTAGCTCGTCTTGCTGGCAGCTCCCCAGCCACGGGGCGGCTGTGTGTGATACCTCCCCTTCCTTTCGTTCGGCCACACGGCTCGGTAACCGCGAAGGCCGGGATGAGAACAGACTCGGCTTCAGCCTCTATGGGCCAACCGCTAAGCGATCAGAGCAGCTGCTACGAAGGTACCAGGTACGCTTCCAGCCAAGCGTGATCGCTCAGAAATTGCTTGCGAGACCCTGAAAAGACAGGAAGAGAGACGGTCATATTCTCCCAACAAGGCGTGACGAACAACAATT